>NW_026975012.1:0-283161 GCF_030014295.1 Loxodonta africana | reverse complement strand
CAAAAGAAACCTTCAGGGACCAGAAGAAAACAAATAATAAAAATTAGAGCATAATTGAAAAACAATTGAAAGAGTTAACAAGCCCAAAAGCTGCTTCTTTGAAAAAATCAACAAAATTGATAAACCATTGGCCAGGCTGACTAAAGAAATACAGGAAAGGAAATAAATAACCCAAAAAGGAAATGAGGTGGGCCATATCACAACAGACACAACTGAAATTAAAAGAATCCTATCAGATTACTATGAAAAATTGTACTCTAACAAATTTGAAAATCTAGAAGAAATGGATGAATTCCTAGAAACAGACTACCTACCTAAACTAACACAAACAGAAGTAGAACAACTAAATAGATGCATAACAAAAAAGAGTTGGCTTCACTGCAGAGTTCTACCAAACTTTCAGAGAAGACTTAACTCCACTACTACTAAAGGTATTTCAAAGCATAGAAAAGGATGGAATACTCCCTAACTTATTCTATGAAGCCAGCATATCCCTGATACCAAAACCAGCTAAAGACAACACAAAAAAGAAAATTACAGACCTATATCCTTCATGAACATAGATGCAAAATCCTCAACAAAATTCTAGCCAATAGAATTCAACAACATATCTAAAAAATAATCCACCTCAACCAAGTGGGATTTATACCAGGTAAATAAGGATGGTTCAATATTAGAAAAACAATTAGTGTAATCCACCATATAAATAAAACAAAATACAAGAACCACTTGATTTTATGAATTGATGTAGAAAAGGCATTTGTCAAAGTCCAGCACCCATTCTTGATACAAACTTTCAACAAAATAGAAATAGAAGGAAAACTCCTCAACATAATAAAGGGCATTTACACAAAACCAACAGCTAACATCATCCTTAATGGAGACATTCTAAAAACATCCCCCTTAAGAACGGGAACCAGACAAGGATGCCCCTTATCATCACTCTTATTCAACATTGTGCTGGAGGTCCTAGCCAGAGCAATTAGGCGGGATAAAGAAATGAAGGGCATCCAGATTGATAAGGAAGAAGTAAAAATATCTGTTTGCAGGTGACATGATCTTATACACAGAAAACCCTAAAGAATCCTCAAGAAAACTACTGAAACTAATAGTTCAGCAAAGTATCAGGTTACAAGATAAACATACAAAAATTATTTGGATTCCTGTACACCAACGGAAAGAAGATTGAAGAGGAAATCATCAAATCAATTCCATTCACAGTAGTCCCAAAGAAGATAAAATACTTAGGAATAAATCTAACCAGAAACGTAAAAGACCTATACAAAGAAAACTATGAGGTACTACTACAAGAAACCAAAAGGGACATACCTAAGTGGAAAAACATACCTTGCTCATGGATAGGAAGGCTTAACATTGTAAAAATGTCTATTCTACTAAAACCCATCTATATATGCAATGCAATTCTGATCCAAATTCCAGCAGCATTTTTGAATGAGATGGAGAAACAAATCACCAACTTCATATGGAAGGGAAAAAACCCCGGATAAGTAAAGCATTGCTGGAAAAGAAGAACAAAGTGAGAGGCCTCACTCTTCCTGATTTTAGAACCTATTATACTACCACAGTAGATAAAAAAGACTGGTACAACAACAGACACATAGACCAATGGAACAGAATTGAGAATCCAGATATAAATCCATCCACATATGAGCAGCTGGTATTTGACAAAGGCCCAGTGTCAGTTAATTGGGGAAAAGACAGTCTTTTTAACAAATGATGCTGGCATAACTGGATATCAATGTGCAAAGAAATGAAACAGGACCCGTACCTCACATCATGCACAAAAACTAACTCCAAATGGATCAAAGACCTAAACATAAAGTCTAAAACGGTAAAGATCATGGAAGAAAAAATAGAGACAACGTTAGGAGCCCTAATACATGGCATAAACTGAATACAAAACATTACTAAAAATGCTGAAGAGAAACCAGATAACTGGGAGCTAATAATAATCAAACACCTATGCTCATCTAAAGACTTCACCAAAAGAGTAAAAAGACCACCTAGAGATTGGGAAAAAATTTTCAGCTATGACATCTCCGACCAGAACCTGATCTCTAAAGTCTACATGATTCTGCTAAGACTCAACCACAAAAAGACAAACAACGCAATTAAAAATGGGAAAACAATATGAACAGACACTTCACTAAAGACGACATTCAGGCAGCTAACAGATACATGAGGAAGTGCTCTCGATCATTAGCCATTAGAGAAATGCAAATCAAAACTACAATAAGATTCCATCTCACTCCAACAAGGCTGGCATTAATCCAAAAACACAAAATAATAAATGTTGGAGAGGCTGTGGAGAGATTTCAACACTTATACACTGATGGTGGGAATGTGCAATGGTACAACCACTTTGGAAATCTATTTGGCGCTTCCTCAAAAAGCTAGAAATAGAACTATCATAGGACCCAGGGATCCCACTCCTCGGAATATATCCTAGAGAAATAAGAGCCTTTACACTAACAGGTATATGCACACCCATGTTTATTGGAGCACTATTTACAATAGCAAAAAGATGGAAGCAACCAAGGTACCCATCAAAGGATGAATGGATAAATAAATTATGGTATATTCACACAATGGAATAGTACACATCGGTAAAGAACAGTGATGAATCTGTGAAACATTTCATAACATGGAGGAACCTGGAAGACATTATGCTGAGTGAAATTAGTCAGTTGCAAAAGGACAAATATTGTATAAGACCACTATTATAAGATTTTGAGAAATAGTTTAAACTGAGAAGAATGCATTGTTTTGTGGTTATGAGAGGGGGGAGGGAGGGAGGGTAGGAGAGGGATATTTACTAATTAGATAGTAGATAAGAACTACTTTAGGTGAAGGGAAGGACAACAGTCAATACAGCAGAGGTCAGCACAACTGGACTAAACCAAAAGCAGTTTCCTGAATAAACTGAGTGCTTCAAAGGTTAGTGAAGCAGGGGCAGGGGTTTGGGGACCATGGTTTCAGGGGACATCTAAGTCCATTGGCATAATAAAATCCATTAAGAAAACATTCTGCATCTCACTTTGAAGAGTGGCGTCTGGGATCTTAAATGCTAGCAAGCAGCCATCTAAGATACATCAATGAGTCTCAACCCACCTGGATCAAAGGAGAATGAAGAACACAACGACACAAGGTAATTACAAGCCCAAGAGACAGAAAGGGCTACATGAACCAGAGACTACATTGTCCTGAGACCAGAAGATCTAGATGGTGCCTGGGCACAACCGATGACTGCCCTGACAGGGAACACAGTGGATGACTCCTGAGGGAGAGGGGAACAGTGGGATGCAGACCCCAAATTCTCATAAAAAGACCAGACTTTATGGTCTGACTGAGGCTAGAAGGACCCTGGTGGTCATGGTCCCCAGACCTTCTGTTGGCCCAGGACAGGAACCATTCCTGCAGCCAGCTCGTCGGACATGCATTGGACTGGACACTGGGTAGTAGAGGGATGCTGGTGAGGAGTGAGCTACTTGGATCAGGTGGACACTTGAGACTATGTTGGCACCTCCTGACTGGAGGGGAGATGGGAGGGTAGAGGGGCTTAGAAGCTTGCGAAATGGACACGGAAAAAGAGAGTGGAAGGAGGGAGCAGACTGTCTCATTAGGGGGGAGAGTAATTGTGGGTATGTAGTAAGGTTTTTTTTAGCAAGGTGTATAGGAAACCCTGGTGGAGTAGTGGTTAAGTGCTACAGCTGCTAACCAAAAGGTCAGTGGGTTGAATCCACCTAGGTGCTCCTTGGAAGCTCTACGGAATCGACTCAACGGCAGTGGGTTTGGTTTTGGTAGCAAGGTGTATGTAAGTTTTTATGAGAGAGACTGACTTGATTTGTAAACTTTCACTTAAAGCAAAATAAAAAATATATATTTATCATCAAATACAGAAAAAGAGGGGGGCTTACTGGACTGGTTCACACTTGAGGACTCCCTGAAATCACTGCTTTGAGATACTCTTCAAACTTTGAACTGAAACTAATCCCAGTAGCGAAATAACAGATTGGCTCACAAAATAATGAATACCTCTCATAAGTAACGTGTCGCTTTAAAAAAATCATCTATATGAGAGCAAATGGTAAACAATTACTTTAAAACAAAGATGAGGAATGTAAGAGTCAGGGGAAGTAGATTATTGGAAGGTTGCAACTGCCTATCTAGGATAAAACTATTGGTCTCTACTCCTCCAGAATAAAAGAAAGAAAGAAACCAAAGGCTCAAAGAAGAAACTAGTCTACAGGACAAATAGTCTACATGAGCCATGACCTCATCTACCTTGAAACCAAAAAAAAAAAAAACTAGATGGTGCCCGGCTACCACCTCCGACCATTCTTACCAGGGCCACAGTAGATGGACCCTGATAGTATGGGAGAAAAATGTGGAATAGAACCTCAAATTCATAAAAAACTAAACAAAAACCAGACTGGTTGAGACTGGAGGACTACTGTCCTGAGATACTCTTTAAACCTTGAACTGAAACTAGACCTGAGGTTATCTTTTAGCTAAATAATAGATAGGCTCCTAAAATAAAGAATACCACCCATGACTACTGTGATCCTATAAAAAATCATCTTTATGGGACCAAATAGTCAACAATTACTTTAAAACCAAGGTAAGAATGCAAGGAGGCAGGGCAACTAGATTAATGAAAGTGGAACAACCATAACAGAAATATTGAGAATGTTCACGAATCATGAAGAATGTATCCAATGTCACTGAACAATCTGTGCAGAAATTGTTGAATGAGAACCTAAACTGCTATATAAGCCTTCACTAGAAACATATTATTATACTAAAAAGAGTATTTTCTAATTTCCTTTGTGATTTCTTCTTTGAACCAAGAATTATTTAGAAGTACACTGTTTAATTTTCTACTATTTGGAAAATTCATGGATATTTTATTGTTATTGGTTTCTAATTTCATAGCATTGTGGTCAGATAACATACTCTATGACGCCGATCCTCCTGAATGTATTGAAAGCTGTTTTAGGGCAGTGGCATAGTGGTTAAGGGATGTGGCTGCTAACCAAAAGGTCAGCAGTTTGAATTCACCAGTGGCTCCATGGAAACTTCATGGAGCAGTTCTACTGTCTGATGGAGTCACTATGAATCAGAATCGACTCAACAGTATAAGGTACTTAAGGTCCCCTGGTGGTACAATGGTTAAGCACTCGGCCGCTCACTGAAGGCTTAGAGGTTCAAATGTACCAGCCACTTTTTAGGAGAAAGATGTGGCAGCCTTCTTCCATAAGACTACAGCCTTGGAAACCCTATGAGGCACTTATAGCCAGTACTAGGGTCGCTATGAGTCAAAACTGACTCAATAGCAATGGGTATCTAAAGTCCTCAGGTGGCACAAGTGGTTTGCTTTTGTCTATTAACCTAAAGGTTGGTGGTTCAAACCTACTCAGTGGCACCACAGAAGAAAGGCCTGGCAATCTGCTTCCATAAAGATTAGAGCCAAGAAAACCCTATGAAACAGTTCTACCGTAACACATGGGGTCACCACGAGTTAGAATTTGGGTTATACGGTCTAGTTTGATGAATGCTGCATGTATACTTGCAAAGAATTAGACTCTGCAATGGTTAAGTGTATTATTTCTGTAAATGGCAATTAGGTTAATCTGGTTGATAATGCTATTCAAATCTTTTATATCCTTACTGATTTGTCTATGTGTTCTAACAATTAATAAGGAAGAGGTGTTACTATCTCTTTTTGTTTGACTTTCTGCAATTTGAATATGATATGCCTGGGTGCAGATTTTTTCGTATATATCTTGCTTTGTCGCTATGAGTAGGAATCGGTCCGACAGCAACGGGGTTTGGTTTTGAATTTATCTTGCTTAGTGTTTTCTGGGTCTACTGGATTTGTAGTTTGGTGTCTGTCAACAATTTTGGAAAATTCTCAGTCCTTGCTGCTTCAAGTCTTTCTTCTGTTCCTTTCTCTCTTCTCCTCTTAGTATTCCCATTATGCGTATGTTACATGTTTTGTGATTGCCCCACAGTTCTTGGATAGTCCTTTTTTTTTTCCTCCAATCTTTTTTTCTCTTTGACTTCCAGTTTGAGAAGTTGCTACTGAAATATCTTCAAGCTCACTGATTCTTCCCTCAGCTATTTCCAACCTACTAGTAGGGGCATCAAATGCCTTATTCATTTCTGCTGCAAATTTTGATTTCTCACATTTCCTTATTGTTCACAATTTTTTTGGTTAGACTACTCATCTATTCTTGCCTGTTGTCCACTTTTTCCATCAGAGCCCTTAACATATTAATCATAGTCATTTGAAATCCCCAGTCTGATAATTCTAACACCTCTGGCATTATCTGAGTCTGCTTGTGATACCTAGCCTTTCTCTTCAGATTGTTTTTTGCTTTATAGTATGCCTTGTAATTTTCTGTTGAAAGCCAACATGATGTATAGATAAAAGGAACTTATTCTTTTGGATGTAAAGTTTTGTAATGTTCATGCAGAGGTAAAGTGTGGGGAAAGAGAATGCTTGTATGGAACATAAGTCATATTATGTCACTCTTCTACTTAAACTTTGCCTTTTCTCTCAAAGGAAAAGTCAAAGTCCTCTAAGTGGCTAACAAGTCCTACATGATCTGGCTTCCATTACTACTTTGGTCTCACCTCCTACTGCATTCCCCCCTTGCTCCATTACAGCCTTTCTGGTTTCCTTACTGTTTCTCTAACACATCAGGCATGCTCTTGCCTCAGGACCTTTGTACTTGTGTCCTCTCCTGAAATGGTCTTTCTTTAGCCATTCCCACGGCTTGTGCTCGACTCAAATGTCACCTTATCATAGACACCTTCCTTTCTACCCTACATTAAAAGCAATCCTCCTTCCCGCATCTACCTTCTCACCCTCTCCTAGAATTCCCTTTCCTCTTATGCAGCTTCATGCTTTTCTCCAAAGCACATTTCACCATCTTATTTGTCTGTTTATTTATTATCTATCTTCCTGACTATAGGATGTATGTTCCATGAGGGCAGAGTCTTGCCGTTTTTCATTCACTGCTGGATACCCCCTGCCTAGAACAGTGCCCAGTACATAGCAGCACTCAATAAACATTTGTTGGATAGAATACTAAAGAATAGACTAATCAATGGAAAGATGCAATTATTGGGCAGCACTGAGAACTGGAAAACCTGCTTTAGAGCCTTGATTCTGACTCCATAAAAAGTTTCCCAATGACTTCCCCTTTCTGCTTCCCTAGACCTCCTTGCTCCAGCCCCATCTCTTTCATAGCCTTTCCAGCTTTCCACCCAATGCTGGAAGCGGCAGTGCCTGAAGCAGACGGTCCACCGGGCACAGGTAGGACACAAAGTGATGGTGCAAGGGCAGGGAAGGCAGCTGCGATAGCTTATCCATATCCATACCTTAGCTTTGGTTGGCTGTGCTGAAAAAGATCCACGTAAATCCTGTAGGATGCCACTAGACAACATAATAGAGAATTTGTCGTAAAATAAGGAAGAGTTCACTGACTCAGCTGATAAGACATTGAGACTCTTCATCTTGGAGTTGTCCACTCATCCAGGCTCTGGGCACAATCTTTAGTTCACAAAGAAGCCATGGTATAAAAGATCTAACTGTGAAAACAGATTGTTTGGGCTCAGATCCTGACTCCGTCACTTACCAACTATGGTATCTTGGAAAATTTGTGTCATTAAACTGGGTCAGTTAAAAGGATATAATAATATCAATCACATACAGATTTTGGAAGGATTAAATAAGTGTGAAGTGGTAACTACAGAAACGGGCACAGAGGGAGGGCTCTATGAGAGGTATTGTTACAATTATTAAACATTACCATCACCACCCCAGTACATACAAAATGAACTTCAGTATTTTCAAGGGTGGGAAAATTAATATACAGAAAAAAAAAATTATTTTTAATGCTCTTTTAACACAGATATCATCTAAGCCTTCGTAATTACGCCATGTGATGCAAAAAGACCAAAACTGTCTATAAACATTTGATGAAGAAAATCATCGTAATTTCAAAAAGAATGAAATATCTTACTGTAAAGTTTTCACCCATCTTGTTCTTCCCAACACCTATGAGAAGTCCTAATAGCACACAAAGATAAAAGAGCAAAATAGGATGAAAATCCCAATGAATTAATGTCGGAAAATTGTATGATGTTCTTTAACATTAAAAATAAATAAATCTGACTTTAAGCTAAAGTATTACACACTACTAAAAACTTGATCATGACATGTAACAGAGTTTAATGTACATTTTCACCCATATGAATTAAAAAAATTTTTTAAATAATTTTTATTGAGCTTTAAGTGAACATTTACAAATCAAGTCAGTCCATCACATATAAGCCTATATACACCTTATTCCATACTCCCACTTACTCTCCCCCTAATGAGTCAGCCCTTCCAGTCTCTCCTTTCGTGGCAATTTTGCCAGTTTCTAACCCTCTCTACCCTCCCATCTCCCCTCCAGACAGGAGATGCCAACACAGTCTCAAGTGTCCACCTGATACAAGTAGCTCACTCTTCATCAGCATCTCTCACCTACCCATTGTCCAGTCCCTTCCGTGTCTGATGAGTTGTCTTCGGGAATGGTTCCTGTCCTGGGCCAACAGAAGGTTTGGGGACCATGAACGCCAGGATTCCTCTAGTCTCAGTCAGATCATTAAGTCTGGTCTTTTTTATGAGAATTTGGGGTCTGCATCCCACTGATCTCCAGCTCCCTCAGGGGTTCTCTGTTGTGCTCCCTGTCAGGGCAGTCATCGGTTGTGGCCGGGCACCAACTAGTTCTTCTGGTCTCAGGATGATGTAAGTCTCTGGTTCATGTGGCCCTTTATATCTCTTGAGCTCATAGTTATCGTGTGACCTTGGTGTTCTTCATTCTCCTTTGCTCCAGGTGGGTTGAGACCAATTGATGCATCTTAGATGGCCGCTTGTTAGCATTTAAGACCCCAGACGCTACATTTCAAAGTGGGATGCAGAATGTCTTCATAATAGTATTATTTTGCCAATTGACTTAGAAGTCCCCTCAAACCATGTTCCCCAGACCCCCGCCCCTGCTCCGCTGACCTTTGAAGCATTCATTTTATCCCGGAAACTTCTTTGCTTTTGGTCCAGTCCAGTTGAGCTGACCTTCCGTGTATTGAGTGTTGTCCTTCTCTTCACCTAAAGTAGTTCTTATCTACTAACTAATCAGTAAACAACCCTCTTCCACCCTCCCTCCCTCCCCCCCTCGTAACCACAAAAGTATGTGTTCTTCTCAGTTTATACTATTTCTCAAATCTTATAATAGTGATCTTATACAATATTTGTCCTTTTGCCTCTAATTTCACTCAGCATAATGCCTTCCAGGTTCCTCCATGTTATGAAATATTTCACAGATTCGTCACTGTTCTTTATCGATGCGTAGTATTCCATTGTGTGAATACACCACAATTTATTTAACCATTCATCCGTTGATGGACACCTTGGTTGCTTCCAGCTTTTTGCTAATGTAAACAGAGCTGCAATAAACATGGGTGTGCATGTATCTGTTTCTGTGAAGGCTCTTATTTCTCTAGGGTATATTCCGAGGAGTGGGATTTCTGGGTTGTATGGTAGTTCTATTTCTAACTGTTTAAGATAACGCCAGATAGATTTCCAAAGCGGTTGTACCATTTTACTTTCCCACCAGCAGTGTATAAGAGTTCCAATCTCTCTCCGCAGCCTCTCCAACATTTATCATTTTGTGTTTTTTGGATTAATGCCAGCCTTGTTGGAGTGAGATGGAATCTCATCGTAGTTTGAATTTGCATTTCTCTAATGGCTAATGATCAAGAGCATTTTCTCATGTATCTGTTAGTTACCTGAATATCTTCTTTGGTGAAGTGCGTGTTCATATCCTTTGCCCACTTCTTGATTGGGTTGTTTGTCTTTTTGTGGTTGAGTTTTGAC
Source organism: Loxodonta africana (assembly GCF_030014295.1). Lineage (NCBI taxonomy): Eukaryota > Metazoa > Chordata > Mammalia > Proboscidea > Elephantidae > Loxodonta > Loxodonta africana. Next base: position 273,212 of record NW_026975012.1, on the reverse strand, counting down.
AGAATCATATAGATTTTAGAGATCAGGCGCTGGTCGGAGATGTCATAGCTGAAAATTCTTTCCCAATCTATAGGTGGTCTTTTTACTCTTTTGGTGAAGTCTTTAGATGAGCATAGGTGTTTGATTTTTAGGAGCTCCCAGTTATCTGGTTTCTCTTCGTCATTTTTGGTAATGTTTTGTATTCTGTTTATGCCTTGTATTACGGCTCCTAAGGTTGTCTCTATTTTTTCCTCCATGATCTTTATCATTTTAGTCTTTATGTTTAGGTCTTTGATCCACTCGGAGTTAGTTTTTGTGCATGGTGTGAGGTAGGGGTCCTGTTTCATTTTCTTGCAAATGGATATCCAGTTATGCAGCACCATTTGTTAAAAAGACTATCTTTTCCCCACTTAACTGACACTGGGCCTTTGTCAAGTATCAGCTGCTCATATGTGGATGGATTTATATCTGGGTTCTCAATTCTGTCCCATTGGTCTATGTGTCTGCTGTTGTACCAGTACCAGGCTGTTTTGACTACTGTGGCTGTATAATAGGTTCTGAAATCAGGTAGAGTGAGGCCTCCCACTTTCTTCTTTTTCAGTAATGCTTTGCTTATCCGAGGCTTCTTTCCCTTCCATATGAAGTTGGTGATTTGTTTCTCTATCACATTAAAAAATGACATTGGAATTTGGATCGGAAGTGCATTGTATGTATAGATGGCTTTTGGTAGAATAGACATTTTTACTATGTTAATTCTTCCTATCCATGAGCAAGGTATGTTTTTCCACTTAAGTAGGTCCTTTTTAGTTTCTTGTAGTAGTACTTTGTAGTTTTCTTTGTATAGGTCTTTTACATCTTTGGTAAGATTTATTCCTAAATATTTTATCTTCTTGGTGGCTACTGTGAATGGTATTGATTTGGTATTTCCTCTTCGATGTTCTTTTTGTTAATGTAGAGGAATCCAAGTGATTTTTGTATGTTTATCTTATAACCTGAGACTCTGCCAAACTCTTCTATTAGTTTCAGTAGTTTTCTGGAGGATTCCTTAGGGTTTTCTGTGTATAAGATCATGTCATCTGCAAACAGAGATAACTTTACTTCCTCCTTGCCAATGCCGATGCCCTTTATTTCTTTGTCTAGCCTAATTGCTCTGGCTAGGACCTCTAGCACAATGTTGAATAAGAGCGGTGATAAAGGGCATCCCTGTCTGGTTCCCGTTCTCAAGGGAAATGCTTTCAGGCTCTCTCCATTTAGAGTGATGTTGGCTGTTGGCTTTGCATAGATGCCCTTTATTATGTTGAGGAATTTTCCTTCAATTCCTATTTTGCTGAGAGTTTTTATCATAAATGGTTTTTGGACTTTGTCAAATGCCTTTTCTGCATCAATTGATAAGATCATGTGGTTTTTGTCTTTTGTTTTATTTATATGGTGGGTTACATTAATGGTTTTTCTAATATTAAACCAGCCTTGCATACCTGGTATAAATCCCACTTGGTCACGATGGATTAATTTTTTGATATGTTGTTGAATTCTATTGGCTAGAATTTTGTTGAGGTTTTTGCATCTATGTTTTTGTGATGTCTTTACCTGGTTTTGGTATCAGGGAGATGGTGGCTTCATAGAATGAGTTAGGTAGTATTCCGTCATTTTCTATGCTTTGAAATACCTTTAATAGTAGTGGTGTTAACTCTTCTCTGAAAGTTTGGTAGAACTCTGCAGTAAAGCCATCCAGGCCAGGGCTTTTTTTTTGTTGGGAGTTTTTTGATTACCGTTTCAATCTCTTTTTTTGTTATGGGTCTATTTAGTTGTTCTACTTCTGATTGTGTTAGGTAGGTAGTGTTTTTCCAGGAATTCATCCATTTCTTCTAGGTTTGCAAATTTGTTAGAGTACAATTTTTTGTAATAATCTGATATGATTCTTTTAATTTCTGTTGGGTCTGTTGTGATGTGGCCCATCTCGTTTCTTATTCAGGTTATTTGTTTCCTTTCCTGTATTTCTTTACTCAGTCTGGCCAATGGTTTATCAATTTTGTTAATTTTTTCAAAGAACCAGCTTTTTGCTTTGTTAATTCTTTCAATTGTTTTCCTGTTCTGTAATTCATTTAGTTCAGCTCTAATTTTCATTATTTGTTTTCTTCTGGTGCCTGATGGATTCTTTTGTTGCTCACTTTCTATTTGTTCAAGTTGTAGGGACAGTTCTCTGATTTTGGCTCTTTCTTCTTTTTGTATGTGTGCATTTATCGGTATAAATTGACCTCTGAGCACTGCTTTTGCTGTGTCCCAGAGGTTTTGATAGGAAGTGTTTTCATTCTCGTTGCGTTCTATGAATTTCTTTATTCCCTCCTTAATGTCTTCTATAACCCAGTGTTTTTTCAGGAGGGTATTGTTCAGTTTCCAAGTATCTGATTTCTTTTCCCTAATTTTTCTGTTATTGATTTCCACTTTTATGGCCTTATGGTCTGAGAAGATGCTTTGTAATATTTCGATGTTTTGGATTCTGCAAAGGTTTTTGTTATGACCTAATATGTGGTCTATTCTGGAGAATGTTCCATGTGTGCTAGAAAAAAAGTATACTTTGCAGCAGTTGGGTGGAGTGTTCTGTATAAGTCAATGAGGTCAAGTTGGTTGACTGTAGCAATTAGGTGTTCCGTGTCTCTGTTGAGCTTCTTACTGGATGTCCTATCCTTCTCCGAAAGTGGTGTGTTGAAGTCTCCTACTATAATTGTGGAGATGTCTATCTCATTTTTCAGTTCTGTTAAAGTTTGTTTTATGTATTGTACAGCCCTGTCATTGGGTGCATAAATATTTAGTATGGTTATATCTTCCTGGTCAATTGTCCCTTTAATCATTATGTAGTGTCCTTTATCCTTTGTGGTGGATTTAACTTTAAAGTCGATTTTGTCAGAAATTAATATTGCTACTCCTGCTCTTTTTTGCTTATTGTTTGCTTCATATATTTTTTTCCATCCTTTGAGTTTTAGTTCGTTTGTGTCTCTAAGTCTAAGGTGTGTCTCTTGTAGGCAGCATATAGACAGATCATGTTTCTTTATCCAGTCTGAGACTCCCTGTCTCTTTATTGGTGCATTTAGTCCATTTACATTCAGCGTAATTATAGATAAGTTTTTTTTTTATGTGTTTAGCGCTGTCATTTTGATGCTGTTTTATGTGTGTTGTTGACAATTTCATTTTTCCACTTACTTTTTTGTGCTGAGACGGTTTTCTTTGTAGATTGTGTGTTTCTCATTTTCATAGTATTTGACTTTGTGTTTGCTGAGTCGTTATGTTTTTCTTGGTTTTTATTTTGAGTTATGGACTTGTTATGCCTCTTTGTGGTTACCTTAATATTTACCCCTATTTTTCTAAGTAAAAACCTAACTTGTATTGTCCTATATCGCCTTGTATCTCTCTCCATATGGCAGTTCTATGCCACCTGTGTTTAGTCCCTCTTTTTGATTATTGTGATCTTTTACATATTGACTTCAAGGATTCCCTGTTTTGAGCATTTTTTTTAATTAATCTTAATTTGTTTTTGTGATTTCCCTATTTGAGTTGATATCAGGATGTTTTGTGACCTTGTGTTGTTTTGGTATCTGATATTATTGGTTTTCTGACCAAACGATTTCCTTTAGTATTTCTTGTAGCTTTGGTTCGGTTTTTGCAAATTCTCTAAGCTTGTGTTTATCTGTAAATATCTTAATTTCACCTTCATATTTCAGAGAGAGTTTTGCTGGGTATATGATCCTTGGCTGGCAGTTTTTCTCCTTCAGTGCTCTGTATATGTCATTCCACTGCCTTCTTGCCTGCATGGTTTCTGCTGAGTAAAAGTCTGAACTTATTCTTATTGATTCTCCCTCGTAGGAGACCTTTCATTTATCCCTGGCTGCTTTTAAAATTTTATTTTTGGTTTTGGCAAGTTTGATGAGAATATGTCTTGGTGATTTTCTTTTTGGATCAATCTTAAATGGGGTTCGATGAGCATCTTGGATAGATATCCTTTTGTCTTTCATGATGTCAGGGAAGTTTCCTGTCAGCAGATCTTCAATTATTCTCTCTGTGTTTTCTGTCCTCCCTCCCTGTTCTGGGACTCCAATCACACGCAAGTTATCCTTCTTGATAGAGTCCCACATGAGTCTTAGGGTTTCTTCATTTTTTTTAATTCTTTTATCTGATTGTTTTTTCAGCTATGTTGGTGTTAATTCCCTGGTCCTCCAGATCTCCCACTCTGCATTCTAATTGCTCGAGTCTGCTCCTCTGACTTCATATTGCGTTGTCTAATTCTGTAATTTTATTGTTAATCTTTTGGGTTTCTGAATGCTGTCTCTCTATGGATTCGTGCAACTTATTAATTTTTCCACTATGTTCTTGAATAATCTTTTTGAGTTCTTCAACTGTTTTATCAGTGTATTCCTTGGCTTTTTCTGCAGATTGCCTTATTTCATTTCTGAGGTCATCCCTGATGTCTTGAAGCATTCTGTAAATTAGTTTTTTATATTCTGTATCTGATAATTCCAAGATTGTATCTTCGTTTGGGAAAGATTTTGATTCATTTGGGGGGTTGTAGAAGCAGTCATGGTCTGTTTCTTTATGTGCTTTGATATCGACTGCTGTCTCCGAGCCATGACTAAGATATTGTAGTGATTTATTCTATATTTGCTCACTGAGTCTTATCTTGTTTTGTTTTCTTTCAATATACATGGATGGGCTACTAGATTGTGCTATCTTGATTGTTGTAGCCCTTGACTTACTTATGACCTATTACCAGCTGGTTTGGGTTGTTACCAGATATATATGCCTGAGTCCATTCACTATTCTTGAGTAGAGTCTGATTTTGGGTCAAGTGTGTGATGCAGCCTATCACCTATCCACCTTGAGAAGTAGTGGGGATAGTTGTGTGCCCCAGATTCTAGTAGCAGCTGGGGTTCACACTCTGGGGGGGGCAGGATGCTGACAGGCTTCCCCCGTATGTCAGTGAGGTAGGTGTGTCTCTATTCCTAAAGCACTTTGGTGGGTGGGCTCTGCAGCTGTACCTTAGGCCCCCAATGCAAGTACCTCTACAGATTGGTAGGTGTCACCCTCCTTAGACCCCTAAAGCAGGAGGCTAGGTGGTGTGGGGAGAGCTTCAGCCCTCAGTTCCGTGTTGTGGGTCAGTGAGGGCTCTGTTCAGTACGCAGAGATATCAGACCTGGGAAACTTGTCTTTCCAGTAAATCCGCTAAAAAAAATGCAGTCAGATCCCTATCAGAAATGCCTTTGCATTATAATAGCCACCTTGTTCCCTGTAGGGATGAAAGCTGGAGACTGGATCACATATGCTTGGCTGGAGCTGGTTCTGTGTTTTTAGTCCAATTAGGGAAGGATTTTTGGTTCCTGGGTTTTTTGTGGTTGCTTTTCTCAGGCCGGAAGAATGGGTTAGAAAAAGACCAAAAAAAAAAAAGGGGGGAGGGGAAGAAAAACTGTGGAGCAGTTCTCCCTCTGGCTCAGGAAATTCCAATGTTAATGAAGCCGCCTGGGAAGGGGAGGAGAGGGTTCATAAAAACAGGAGAGAGTAGCACCTCGGAATATAGACAAAGTTACTTATCTTGCTTGGGATGACTTTTATCTGAGATTCCCGAGGGGCGTGTTGCCTATGTGCACTGGCTGGGTAAAGATTGCCCCCAAGGGTCTGGCCCGCAGACGCCGCGGTGAGTTCCTCCACTGCCACTCCAAAGCCCAGCATCAAGGTTCCCTGGCTGAGACGCTGCACTCCCAGCTCCAAAACCAGACGCTGCCTCCCGGGGACTTCTCCTCCCATCAGCCGCATCACTGCGCCGCCCACGCTGACTGGCTGGCCCCCTCCCGAGGTCAGTTCAGGGGGGTAGGGCTGCGCTCCGTGTTTGCACCTTCACAGGATGTCCTGCTCAGCTCCCCTGCACCCAGTCCAAAGCCCTGAGTCAAGGTTCCTCGGCTGGGACGCTGCACTCCCGGCTCCAATACCAGTCGCTGCCTCCCGGGGACTTCTCCCGCCAGCCGCATCCCCGCGCCGCCCGTGCAGACCAGCTGGGCCCCCTCCCGGTGTCAGTTCAGGGGGGTAGGGCTGTGCCCCGTGTTTGCACCATCACAGGATGTTGTGTTCAGCTCCCCTGCATCCATTCCTAAGCCCGGCGCCAAGGTTACCTGACTGAGATGGTGGCTCCAGGCTCCGAAAACAGTCTCTACTTCCCCGTAGTTGTTCATTCTCCGTCTCTGTCACTCAGATCAACTCTTTAAATCTGTGTTTGTTGCTCAGGGTTTGTAGATTGTCATGTATGTGATCGATTCACTTGTTTTTCTGAGTCTTTGTTGCAAGAGGGATCCGAGGTAGCGTCTACCTAGTCAGCCATCTTGGCTGGAAGCCCTTGTTGGGAGTTTTTGATTAACTTTTCAATCGCTTCTTTTGTTATGGGTCTATTTAGTTGTTCTACTTCTGATCGTGTTAGTTTAGGTAGGTAGTATGTTTCTAGGAATTCATCCGTTTCTTCTAAGTTTTCAATTTGTTAGAGTACAATTTTTGTAGTAATCTGATACGATTCTTTTAATTTCTGTTGGGTCTGTTGTGATATGGCCCATCTCATTTCTCATCTGGGTTATTTGTTTCCTTTCCTGTATTTCTTTAGTCAGTCTGGCCAATGGTTTATCAATTTTTTATATTTTTTCAAAGAACCCTCTTTTGGGTTTGTTAATTCCTTCAGTTGTTTTTCTGTCCTCTAATTCATTTAATTCTGCTGTAATTTTTATTATTTTTCTTCTGGTGTCTGATGGATTCTTTTGTTGCTCGCTTTCTATTTGTTCAAGTTGTAGGGACAGTTCTCTGATTTTGGCTCTTTCTTCTTTATGTATGTGCGCATTTATCAGTATAAATTGACCTCTGAGCACTGTTTTCGCTGTGTCCCAGAGGTTTGATAGGAAGTGTTTCAGTCTCGTTGCACTCTATGAATTTCTTTATTCCCTCCTTAATGTCTTCTATAACCCAGTCTTTTTTGAGCAGGGTATAGTTCAGTTTCCAAGTATTTGATTTCTTTTCCCTGATTTTTCTGTTATTGATTTCTACTTTTATGGCCTTATGGTCTGAGAAGATGCTTTGTAATATTTCAACGTTTTGGATTCTGCAAAGGATTGTTTTATGACCTAATATGTGATCTATTTTAGAGAATGTTCCATGTGCACTAGAAAAAAGTATACTTTGCAGTAGTTGGGTGGAGTGTTCTGTATAAGTCTATGAGGTCAAGTTGGTTGATTGTAGCAACTAGATCTTCCGTGTCTCTATTGAGCATCTTACTGGAAGTCTTATCCTTCACCGAAAGTGGTGTGTTGAAGTCTCCTACTATAATTGTGGAGGTGTCTATCTCACTTCAATTCTGTTAAAGTTTGTTTTATGTATTGTACAACCCTGTCATTGGGTGCATAAATATTTAATATGGTTATATCTTCCTGGTCAATTGTCCCTTTAATCATTATGTAGTGTCCTTCTTTATCCTTTGTGGTGGATTTAACTTCAGAGTCTATTTTGTCAGAAATTAATATTGCCACTCCTGCTGTTTTTTGATTGTTGTTTGCATGATGTATTTTTCCATCCTTTGAATTTTAGTGTGTGTCTCTAAGTCTAAGGTGTGTCTCTTGTAGGCAGCATATAGAAACATCGTGTTTTTTTATCCAGTCTGCAACTCTCTATTGGTGCATTTAGTCCATTTACATTTAGCGTAATAATAGATAAGTATGAATTTAGTGCTGCCATTTTGATGCCTTTTTCTGTGTGTTGTTGACAATGTCATTTTTCCACTTACTTTTTTTGTGCTGAGAAGTTTTTCTATGTAAATTGTGTGCTCCTCATTTTCATAGTAGTTGAATTTATTTTTGCTGAGTCGTTATGTTTATCTTGGTTTTCATTTTGAAGTACGGACTTGTTAGACCTCTTTGTTGTTACCTTAATATTTACTCCTATTTTTCTAAGTAAAAGCCTAATTTGTATCATCCTTTTTTTTTGTATCTCCATGTTTTCCTCTCCATATGGAAGATCTATGCCTCCTGTATTTAGTCCCTCTTTTTTGATTATTGTAATCTTTTACATAATGACTTCAACTATCCCGTTTTGAGCATTTTTTCTTTTTTAAATAAATCATATTTTTGTGTGTGATTTCCCTATTTGAGTTTATATCAGGATGTTTTGTTCCGTGACCTTGTTTTGTATTTGTATCTGATATTATTGATTTTCTGACCAAAGAATTTCCTTTAGTAATTCTTGTAGCTTTGGTTTGGTTTTTGCAAATTATCTAAGCTTGCGTTTATCTGTAAATGTCTTAATTTCACCTTCATATTTGAGAGAGAGTTTTGCTGGGTATATGATCCTTGGCTGGCAGTTTTTCTCCTTCAGTGCTCTACATATGTCATCCCATTGCCTTCTTGACTGCATAGTTTCTGCCGAGTAGTCAGAACTTATTCTTATTGATTCTCTTTGTAGGTGACTTTTCGTTTATCCCTGGCTGCTTTTCAGATTTTCTCTTTATCTTTGGTTTTGGCCAGTTTGATGATAATATGCTTTGGTGATTTTCTTTTGGGATCTATCTTGTATGGTGTTCGATGAGCATCTTGTATAGATATCCTTTCATCTTTCACAATGCCAGGGTAGTTTTCTGCCAACAGATCTTCAACTATTCTCTCTGTATTTTCTGTTTTCCCTCCCTGTTCTGGAACTCCAAACACATGCAAGTTATTCTTCTTGATAAGAGTCCCACATGATTTTTAGGGTTTCTTCCTTTTTTTAAATTCTTTTATCTGATTTTTCTTCAACTATATTGGTGTCAATTGCCTTATCCTCTAACTCCCCCACTCTGCATTCCAGTTCCTCAATTCTGCCCCTCTGACTTCCTGTGGAGTTGTCTAATTCTGTAATTTTATTATTAATCCTTTGGATTTCTGAATGCTGTCTCTCTATGGATTCTTGCAGCTCATTAATTTTTTCACTATGTTCTTGAATAATCTTTTTGATTTCTTCAACTGCTTTATCAGTGTGTTCCTTGGCTTTTTCTGCAGATTTCCTTATTTCATTTCTGAGATCATCTCTGACGTCTTGAAGCGTTCTGTGTATTGGTTTTTTATATTCTACATCTGGCAATTCCAGGAATGTATCTTCATTTGGTAAAGATTTTGATTCTTTAATTTGGGGATTTGTAGAAGCAATCATGGTCTGCTTCTTTATGTGATTTGATATCGACTGCTGTCTTCGAGCCATCTATAATATATTGTAATGATTTATTTTATATTTGCTCACTGAGGTTTATCTTCTTGTTTTGGTTTGTTTCAACATACCCAGATGGGCTACTAGATTGTGCTATCTTGATTACTGTAGCCTTTGAATCAGTTATGTCCTATTACCAGCTGGTTTGAGCTGTTACCAAATATATGAGCCTATGAGTCCATTCACTATTCTTGAACAGAATCAGCTTAGGTGTGCTGATTGTGGTGTGTAGGCTGTCACCTCTTTACTTAGAGGAGTAGTGGTTGTATGCACCAGATTCTAGTTGCAGCATGGGGTCACACTCCGAGGAAGGCAGGATGCTGACAGCCTTCCCCCATGTGCCAGTGAGGTAGGAGTTTCTCTATTCCTAGAGCACTTTGGTGGGTGCGCTGTGCTTCTGTACCTTAGGCACCCAATGCTTGTACCTCTAAAGAGTGGTAGGCCTCACTATCCTCAGACCCCTTTAGCAGATGGTTAGGGGGTGTGGGTGGAGCTTTAGCCCTCAGTTCCCTGCTGTGGATCAGCGAGGGCTCTGTTTAATAGGTAGAGAGGTATCAGACCTCCAAAACTTGTCTTTCCACTGCTTTGCTAAAACTATTACAGTCAGATCTCTATTAGAATTGCCTTTGCATTATAATAGCCACCTGGTTCCCTGTACAGATGAAAGCCAGAGTCTGTGGATCTCTTTTGCTTGGCTGGAGCTGGTTCTGTATGATTCCAGTTAAGGAAAGTCAGTGAAGGATTTTTCTCTCCCAGATTGTTAATTGCTGCTTCTCTCAGGCCAGGAGAATGGGTTAAAAAAAAAAAAAAACCCGCAGAGGACTTCACTCCCTGGCCCAGGAAATTCCAGTGTTAATGAAGCCATCTGGGGCAGGGAGGGGAGAGATCAGATAGATAGGAAAGAGTAGCACAATATAGACAAAGTTACTTATCTTGTTTGGTGAAGACTTTTATCTGAGATTCCAGAAAGGCATGTAGCCTGTGTGTGCTGGCTGGGTTGAGATTGCCCCCGAGGGTCAGGCCTGCATCCTGTGCTTGCGCTGTCTCAGGAAGCCGTGATCAGCTCCTTCGCTCCTAGTCCAAAGCCCATTGCCAAGGTTTTCTGGCTGGGAAGCTGCACTCCAGGCACCAAAGCCAGTTGCTCCTTCCCCGTGATTTCTCCTACTTCTGTTAGCTGCGTCAGCATGTAGCCTGCATGCGCTGGCTGGGTTTCCCACTGAGGTTTCTCCAAGGGGTTAGGGCTTTTTCCCGTGCTTTTGCCATCTCAGAAAGCTGTGATCTGCTCCTCTGTGCTTAGACCAAAGGCCAGGGCCAATGTTTTCTGACTGGGACACTGGCTCCAGGTTCCGAAAACAGTCTCTGCTTCCCCGTGGGTTCTCGTTCTCCTGTCAGCCACGTCAGTGTGCAGCCTGCTTGCACTGGCTGAGTCTCTGCCGAGGTTACTCCAGGGTGTTAGGGGTTAGGGGTTAGGGCTACGTCCTGTGTTTGCCCCATCTCAGTAAGCTGTGATCAGCCCAACCACTCTGGCACCAGGGAAGTGCAAGGGCTCAAGGGCTGTGGCAGAGGACGCCAGTTCCAGAAGCAGTCGCTGCTTCACCATGCGGCTTTTCTCTCCCTTGTCACTCAGGTCAACTCCTTAGTTCCGTGTTTGATGGCCAGGTTCATAGATTGTCATGTATGTGATCGATTCACTTGTTTTTCAGAGTTTTTTTGCAACAGGGATCTGTGGTAGCTTCTACCTAGTCAGCCATCTTGGCCCTACCTCCAGCAAATGGAGTTTCTTAAAAGGAAGTGTAACTATAATTCTCCACCAGAAAAGGAAGAAGAAGGGAGGAAAGGAGGCATTCCTAACAAAACAAGAAAACGTGTGCTCTGCTGCTGTTGTCTTTCTTTTTATCCAATGATATTTCTGCCTACAATTTTCTCTGACCAACATCAAGTCAAATAAGCACAAAATATTGATCCCTATCTGCCATTCTGCTTAAGCAGTGATAATGGGATGAACTTGAAAACCTGGATTACACAGATATTTCTTTAAGAGGAATGAAAACTGGTGCAACAGTACATGTAATTCAAAAGTTAATAGGACTCCTATTTATTCTACTTGCCTTCTTTAAAATTAGCTTAATTTTCATATCTCAGTGTCAAACAAGCAAAAAAAAAAATACTACCATAAAGAATTAATAGTGGACTGACTGGTATTAGTTTTGTTTTTTTTTCCTCTCTTCCAGAATGTTCTGAAATCAGATGGTGGTGATGGTTGCACAATACAGTGAATAGAGTAAAAGCAACAGAATTGGAAACTCCAAAATATTGAATTTTATGTTATATGAAGTATATCTGAACTTAAGTAAAGAATTAACAGCAGTCTTTATCGGCAATAAGACATTCATCCTTGATCAGAAGCAAAGAGCCCTTTACGTGGTATTAAGGACAAAAAACAGTGAAAATTCTAAGACAGTATCTGGAGTTCTTTTTTCTCTTGGTTTTCCCCTTTCCCCAAACCATCACTATTCTTTTTGCCCTGTCTTCTTCTAGTTTTACCCAACATTGCTAAATAAGGAAGACATTTTATATCTTTACAAAGCATCCTAAATCAGCCAAGGGTTTTTCTCCTTCACCAAGCTTGGACTAACTGGAAACCTCTCATGGGTGTGAAAGCTCCTGGCCTTGAAGCTTTCTTCTTTCAGTTCCCCCAAATCAAGGGGGTTTTGTTTCAAAATCAAAATACAGCTGAATGAGCTTTTCAAAATGGACTTGACGGCAGGGCTCTGACCACACTAATTTAAGGAAAGTATTAAAAGCTGAGTGCAGTTTCAAACAACAAAAGTGGGTCGACTCTCAGAGATTCTGCAATAATCTAGCCCCTATCTCTTTCTCCAGCCTCATGTGGCACGACATCCTTGCCTTATACCCTTGGCTCCAGAGACTCTATCTGATATCCTGTTTCCCATTTTCCCTGCCATTCACAGGGCCTTTACACGTGCTATTCTCTCTACCCAGGGCACACTCTCCTCCCGTCTTTGCCTAGTTTATTCCCACTCATCTTTCAGATCTTTCTGAACCAAGTCAAAATATTGGAAGGAGTCTTCCAAACACTGGCCTTGCCTTCTGAAGACACATTTCTTAGATGTTGAGAAATGAAGGATGGTGGAAAATTAAATCTCTGCAGAATAGGTTTGAGGGCACCCTAGAGGCAACTTTATCTTAAAGAATTTTCGTGCAGATCTTGGGAAAGTTAGCGGAGGGACTGAAGGCTGACCACAGGCTCCCTCCGGATTCACCTGGTGCTAAAGGGAAGGTTCAGCGGCACAGAGAGCGTGCCGGAACCAGGGCAAGAGGAGACTTGAAGGGTCCGGATAGGGATGCTGGGTCACAGGAGGACTGTTTGCCTCATTCCCTCCCAGGCTCTCTGCTTGCCCATTCCTTCTGAAGGAGCAGCCTCAGTGAGCTTCCCCTTCCCCACTGGGACCCCACGCACCACCCCAGGCCCTGCACCTCCCAGCCACTCACCATCCACTGGCACTGAGGGACACGGCAGACCAAGCTGGAGCAGCGCTGCTGCCCAGCGTCCTGGTAGGCAGCTGGGCAGTGGGCCACGGGGGGCTGGCTCGCTCTGCAGCCATGCCATGGTCTGGGCATTCACGGGGTGACACACTCTGGTGTGGGCTCTTCGGTAGGTGGCTTAGTTACCTAGTGCTGCTATAACAGAAATACCACAAGTAGATGGCTTAACAAAGGCAAATTTATTCTCTTACAGTCTAGGAGGCTAGAAGTCTGAATTCAAGGTGCCAGTTACAGGGGAAGGCTTTCTCTCTCTCGGCTCTAGAGGAAGGTCCTTGTCATCAATTCTGCCCTGGTCTAGGGGCTTCTCAGCACAGGGACCCTGCATCCCAAGGATACATTCTGCTCCTGGCACTACTTTCTTGGTGGTATGAGGTCCCCCTGTCTCTCTGTTCTTTTTTCTCTTTTATACCTCAAAAGAGATTGACTTAATACAAAACCTAATCTTATAGATTGAGTCCTGTCTCATTGACATACCTGCCGATAATCCCACCTCATTGACATCATAGAGGTAGGGTTTACAGTGCATAGGAAAATCACATCAGATCACAAAATCTTGGACAGCACACAATACTGCGAATCATTGCATAGCCAGGGTGATACACAATTTTAGGGGTAGGATTCAATCCATGACAGTAGGAAATAGTAATGTCTTAGAGAAAGTATAGCCAGAATTCTCATTTGAAGTGAGGATGGTGAGATTTTGTCTCACATCTTTGGACATGTTATCAGGAGGGACCAGTCTCTGGAAAAGGACATCTTGCTTAGTAAATTAGGGGGTCAGCAAAAAAGAAAAAAAAAATTCCCTCAACTAGATAAATTAACACAGTGGCTACAACAATAGATTCAAATATAGAAATGATTGTGAGGATGGTGGGTGCAGGACCAAGCAGTGTTTTATTCTGTTGTACCTACAGCTGCTATGAGTTGGAATGAACTCAACCGTGTCTCACAACAAAAACAACAGTAATAGCAGTATGTAATAATATGGAGGCATTCTCATTTCCATCTTTTGGGTTTTAGACCATTGCATACTGTCTATAAGGGAAATGACACCATACATTTGTTGCTGGTATAAGACACATACTGTATGCTGAAGGAGTGCCCAACCTCACAGGGTATTGTCTCCCAGATGGTGTCCTGTGACTTCACATTTCAATCAAGCCACCTGCTTCTGGGTGATGGGGCATATAGTAAAACTCATGGCATAAGCCCATAGCCCCAGTGCCTTTTCTGTAAGACCATCTTCTTGGTTATAGATGGTGTTATGTGTGATTCTGTGGTATAGATGAGGCATTTATGAGTCCACATATGGTGGTGCTACTAGAAGCAAAAATCAAACGACCGTGCGTTGCGAAAATCTGCTGCAAAGGACCTCTTTAAAGTGTTATAAAGCAAAGATGTCACTTTAAGGAATAAGGTGCGCCTGACCCTAGCCATGGTGTTTTCATTCACTTCATATGCATGTGAAAGCTGGACAATGAAGGAAGACCAAAAAAGAATTGACAGCTGTCTGTTACAGTGTTGGCAAAGAATGTTGAGTGTACCACAGACTGCCAAAAGAATGAACATATCTGCCTTGGAAGAAGTACAGCCAGAATGCTCCTTAGAAATGAGGATGGTGAGACTTCATTTCACATACTTTGGACATGTTATCAGGAGGGACCAGTCACTGGGGAAGGACACCAGGCTTGGTAAAGTCGAGGGTCAGTGAAAAAGAGGAAGACCAAAAATGAGGTGAATTGACACAGTGGCTGCAACAATGGACTCAAGAATAACAATGATCATGAGAGCACTGTAGGACTGGGCAGTGTTTCATTCTGTTGTACATAGTGTTACCATGAGCTGGAGCTGACTAGATGGCACCTAACAATAACAAAGTAGAAGCAAGGCTAGCAAGGAAAGGAAAATCGTATGTAGAATAAGGATCTATTCCAATGTTGGTAAGTAACTGTAACTTCCATGATAAAAGGGCTCCAATGTACGCAATCTGTCCCCATAGCCAACATCAGGGGCCAACATGGGAATGATGCTTATGGAGGTTCTTATTCTGCTTTTGTCAAGTTGAACACTCAGCAGTGATGATAACCAGATCGATAGCCCCTCGTAAGCATTAATCTGTCTCTATGCATTTTGCCTAATTTCAGTATTTCATAGAAATGAAATCGTACAATATTGGTCCCTTTGTGTCTAGCTTATTTCACTTAGCATAATGTTTTCAATGTTCGTACATGTTGTAGCATAAATCAGAAATTCATTTCTCTTTATGGCTGAATAATATTTGTATGGATATATGACATTTTGTTTATCCAATTGTTCATTGATAGACATTGGGTTGTTTCTACCTTTTGGCTATTGTTCATAATTCTGCTATGAGTTGTCACGTACAAATTTCTGTCTGGACATATGTTTTCATTTCTCTTGGGTATATATCTACTAGAGTGGAATTGCTGGGTCATACGGTAACACCGTGTTTAATCGTTTGAGAGCTGCCAGACTGATTTCCAGCTGCACAATTTTACATCTCTACCAGCAGTGTATCAGCGTTCCTATTTCTCCACATCCTCGTCAGCACTTGATGTTATCTGACTTTTTGATTCTAGTCATCTTAATGGGTGTGGAGTGTTATCTCATTGTGGTTTTTATTTACATGTCTTGGCATGAAAAGATGCCAAATATCTTCTCATGTGCTTATTAGCTATATGTATACATACTTTGGAGAAACATGTATTCAGGTCCTTTGCATATTTTTTAGTTGGATTGTTGGTCTCTTTATTCTTGGGTTGTGAGAGTTCCTTATTCTAGATATAAGTACCTTACCAGATACATGATTTGCAAAAAATTTCCCATATTTTGTGGGTCGTCTTTTCATTTCCTTGTTTCTTGAAATGCTGATTTATGGTTCCAATTACCTCTTTTCTGATAGAGGCAGCTAAGGTCTCATACTCATATGGTGTCTTGCGATCAAGAGGTCAGTATTTACCACTGCCCAATACTTAGGTACTACTAGACTACCAGTTCCATTGACTTGACTCTGACTCATGGGCACCCTATGCATGTCAGAGTAGAACTGTGCTCCATAGGGTTTTCAATGGCAGGTTTTTCAGAAGTAGATTTGCAGGCCTTTTTTCCGACGTGCCTCTGGGAGGGCTTAAACCGTCAAACTTCCAGTTATCATTCAAGAATATAAACTATTTATACCACCCAGGGAAAATAGCCAGGTAGGAACTGCCTATCAAATGGAGAATAGTTGACAGTACTCTAAAAACGCTAAGGGTCTCAACTGCAATTCTACTCTTTGATTTTTCCAAGGCTTTATAAGGCATCCCTATGGAGAACCTGGTGGTGTAGTGGTTAAGAGTTTGGCTGCCAATCAAAAGGTCAGCAGTTCGAATCCACCAGGCAGTCCCTGGAAACCCTATGGGGCAGTTCTACTAGGTACTACAGGGTTGCTGTGAGTTAGAATCTACTCAAAGGCAAGGGGATCTACCATAGAAAAAAGAAAGAATACCCATTGCTGTCGAGTTGATTTTGACTCAGTGACCCTGCAGGACAGAGTAGAACTGCCTTATAGAGTTTCCAAGGATGTAATCTTTATGAAAGCAGACTCCCATATCTTTCCCCCGCAGAGCACCTGGTGGGTTTGAACTGCCAACCTTTCAGTTAGCAGCTAAGTGCTTTAATTACTGCACCACCAGGGCTTCTTTTCTATCTGCCATAGACATTTAAATTAGCATTGCATTTCTTGTGGCATGAGGCCAAAGTGGTAAGACAGCTTGCACTGCAGTCTGGATCTGCTCCAGAGCGCTCTCTTGCTGTGAACTGCCTTTAGAGCTGTAAGCCTTATGGGTTACCACATAGTAAGTGGTCCCAAAAACACTGTGTCCTTTATTCATGGTGGTAGTACATGAAAGTTCCCTGGGTTCTAAATATAGTCATAGATCAATCGTCTGTAGACATAGTCCTGAGAAAGTGTGCTGCTGTCCTTGCCAGGTGAAGGCAAACTGCTTCTGATTATTTTTGCTGATAGAATACAACTTAAACCATTTACTGAATCAAAAGCTACATAAGAGTTTCCAGTAGTGACAATGGATCTGGAACACAGCTGCAATTGGCATCAACAATTAAGTTGAGGATTAACCACCAATATTCTCCAACTCGTCTGGTTTTTGCTCTGGCAAATCAGACAAGTAACACTGAATGATTAAATATCCTGATTTAACTGTCTTGTTTACACCTCTTGTCTTACCACCCCATGCAATTTAATATTTGACCAAGGTTTTTCATTTTTTAAAGAAATGTCATTAGTAGAACTAACATAAGCTGAAAGTAGAGACCTCAGTTTTGCACTTCCATCTCTTGCATGTTCCCATCTAGTACCGTAATATGTGAGATACACATGCAGCTCTCAGCTGAAAATGTTATTAAACATGGACAATAACCAGTGTCCCAACTCTTTTTTCCTGATCCTGTCCTGGTGCAATATAACTAACTTCTATCATCCAAGGACAGTATGCAGAATGATCAATAATAAAAATCATGCATCTCTAGATAATTCGTTATGGCCTCTGGTCCTGGTAGGAGAAGTATTAAAGCTTCTGCCAGCTACTTCATTTAGCAGGTAGTTTTTCAGTGGCTTGTGCTATGGCCTGTAAGATGCATAAAGTCACCAGGCTGCCAGTCAGATGGTCAGTGAATGTGGGACATTATATATTAGGTTTATGTGAAATATAGGCAAAACATAGGGACTGAGAGAAATCCTGTCATAGAGCACTTAGCGTGTAGTTTGAATGCTCTTGCTTCATAGAACGAGCATTTTTGTCTGGTGTAAATCTACAATGATTTAGTTATTTTTTGTTTAGTAACACTTTTTATTTTGCAAAAAATACTTTTAGTAGCAATTGGTTTAAGAACTGAAGTGCATGTCTAGTAAAATATTAAGTACTATATTTTCATGTCTCAGGATAGTTGATGATGAACATGTAAGTTCCCAAAATGTCTGTTGACATTTTCCGTCCATCATGGAGCTCAGGGATATCACTGACAATCTGAAAATCTAAATGCACATATCTGCTGAAGAAACATCAGCAACCACTTCAAAAGTTCCTGGTTATTTTAAGAACATTGCTCAAAGACAGTATTTTTTAAAGACATTTTGACATATACAGCACAGGTCTATTACATATCACTCTATGAAACATGACTTTTCAATTAGATCAAATGGCTGGCCTTCTAAATTAATTTTGTTCATTTTTTCAAGTTTTCTTGTGCACATATGTTGGTTCTATTAATGGGTAAATGATGCCAGTTCTATAGTGGTACCAACAGATACTTTAAATAGAAAATCAGTTAACCCCATTCATGGTTCAATTTTTTTTTTTGTCTAATACATGACATCCAAATAATTGTTTTCAAAACTCCTTCTGTTAAAGAAAAACATTTGACACTATATAAAGGCTGTTGTAAATTTAATCCCTCCCCAGTGATTATATAAATTCGGTTGGTAAAATAATACAATTAATAAACTTCTCGATGTTTCTTGAATAAATTTTGATGCCGTAATTCATAATTCCAGGAAGCTATGATATTCTTTAGTTACTGAAAAATTTTTGAAGTATTTGATGTTTTCTTCCCCCACTGAAACTCCTTCTTCTCTCTCTCCCCCCACCCCCCCCATTTGATTCCCTATTTTTAACAAGTTGGATCTCCTAGTTTTCTAATTTTCTACCTCTTTGCCTTTCTGCTATACCTTCTGGGAGATTTTTTTCAACTTTATCTTCTAATCCAGCTATTGAGTTGTCACTTTTGATACATCTTAATTTCCCAGAACTATATATATTTTTGTACACTGAATAGTCCCCCCCCCTTTTTTTGTTTTTATAACACCCTGTTCTACATTCCTGATAAAGAATAATGACAAATCTGTGAAGCATCTCCTAACAGGGATGAATCTGGAGGACATTATGCTGAGTGAAATGTCAGTTACAAAAGGACAAACATTGAGTGAGACCACTACTGTAAACACTCACGAAAAGGTTTAAGTACAAAAAGGAACAATCTTTGATAGTTATGAGGGCACGGAGAGGGGTGGGGATGGAAAAAGATTTAATAGACAATAGATAAGTAGAAGCTTTGATGAAGGATAAGATAGTACACAATACCGAGAAAGCCAGCACAACCTGAATGAGACAAGGTCATGGTAGCTCCATAGACACACCCAGACTCCCTGAGGGCCTGAATTGCTGGGCTGAGAGCTGTGGGGAACATGATCTCAGGGAATATCTAGCTCGATTGGCATAACATAGTTTATAAAGAATGTGTTCTACATTCTACTTTGGTAAGTAGCATCTGGGGACTTAAAAGCCCATGAGCAGCCATCTAGGATACTCCACTGGTCTCAGCCCTTCGGGAGCAAGGAAGAATGAAGAAAACTGAAGATACAAGGGAGAGATTAGTCCAAAGGACTAATGGACCATGTCTACCATTGCCTCTACCAGACTGAGTCCGGAATAACAACATGGTGCCTGGCTACCAATACTGACTCCTGTGACATGGATCACAATTTAGGGTCCCAGACAGAGCTGTAGAAAAATGTAGAACAAAATTCCAACTCAAAAAGAAAGATCAGGCTTGCTGGCCTGACAGAGATTGGAGAAACCCTGAGAGTATGGCCCCCAGGTACGCTTTCAGGTTGCTCCTGAGGTTCACCCTTTAGCCAAAAATTGAACAGGTCCATGGAACAAAGCAAGACTGAAGGGGAACACCAGCCCTGGGGCAGGGACTGGAAGGTAGGGGGTAACAGGAAATCTGGTAATGGGGAAACCAGGGTTGAGAGTGGAGAGTGTTGACATGTCACGGGGTTGTTAACCAATGTCATAAAACAATGTGTGTACTGACTCTCTGATGAGAAACTAGTTTGTTCTGTAAACCTTCATCTAAAGTACAAAATGAAAAATAAAAAAGGAGAAAAAAATGGGCAAAGGAAATGAACAGATACTTCACCAAAGAAAATATTCAAGAGACCAACAGACACATGCAGAAATGCTCACAATTCACTAGCTATTCCCCACCAGAGAAATGTAATTCAAATCACAATGAGCTACCATCTCACCCCAACATTACCGGCCCAAATCACTAAAACAGGAAATAGCAAATGTTGGAGAGGCTGCAGAGAGATCGGAACCCTTATGCATTGCTGGTGGGAATGCAAAATGATACAACCATTTTGGAAAACAATATGGCACTTCCTTAGAAAGCTAGAAATAGAAATACCATATGATCCAGCAATCCCACTCCTAGGAATATATCCTAGAGAAATAGGAGTCATCACAGGAATAGACATAAGAACACCCATGTTCATTACAGTATCGTTCACAATAGCAAAAAGATGGAAACAACCTAGATGCTCATTACCGGATGAGTGGATAAGCAAACTGTGGTACATACACACAATGGAGTATTAAACAATGATAAAGAACAACGATGAATCTGTGAAGCGTATCATAACGTGGATGAATCTGAATCTGGAGTGCATTATGCTGAGTGAAATAAGTTAATCACAAAAGGACAAATATTGTATGAGACCACTATTGTACTGAAAAGGTTTATACAGAAAAAGAAACAATCTTTGATGGTTACGAGGGAAGGGAGGGGGACTGCAGAAACACTAAATAGACAATTCATAAGTGGTATCTTTGGTGAAGGGAAAGGCAGTAAACAATATTGGGGAAGCCAGCACAATTTGTAGAAGGCAAGGCCAGGGAAGCTCCACTGACATATCCAAACTCCCTGAGGGACCAAATGACTGGGCTGAAGGCTGTGGGGACCATGGTCTCGGGTAATGTCTAGCTCAATTGGCATCACATAGTTTATAAAGAAAATGTTCTACATTCTATTTTGCAGAGTAGCGTCTGGAGTCGTAAAGTCTGTAAGTGGCCATCTAGGATACTCCACTGGTATCACCCCTTCAGGAGCAAGGAAGAATGAAGAAAACTAAAGACATAAGAGAAAGATTATTCCAAAGGAGTAATGGACCACATCTATGATGGCCTCCACCGGTTTGAGTCCAGTACAACTAGATGGTGCCTGGCTACCACCACTGCGTGCTCTGACAGGGATCACAATAGAGAGTCATGGACAGAGCTGGAGAAAAACGAAGAACAAAATTCTAACTTAAAAGGGAAGACAGGAGAGGCGGGGCCAAGATGGCTGACTAGGTAGAAGCTACCTCGGATCCCTCTTGTGACAAAGACTCAGAAAAACAAGTGAATCGATCACATACATGACAATCTACGAACGCTGACCATCAAACACAGATCTAAAGAGTTGACCTGAGTGACAGAGACTGAGAACAAACAACCACGGGGAAGCAGCGACTATTTTCAGACCCTGGAGCCTGCGTCCCAGTCAGGAAACCTTGGTGCCAGGCTTTGGACTGGGCGCAGGGGATCTGAGCATGGCATCCTGAGAGGGCACAAATATGGGGCGCAGCCCTAGCCCCCTGAACTGACCTCAGGGGAAGCCCAGC
This sequence comes from Loxodonta africana, assembly GCF_030014295.1. Classification (NCBI taxonomy): domain Eukaryota; kingdom Metazoa; phylum Chordata; class Mammalia; order Proboscidea; family Elephantidae; genus Loxodonta; species Loxodonta africana. The sequence continues at coordinate 251,893 of NW_026975012.1, read as the reverse complement.
CAGTGCATGCAGGCAGTGCAGCGACACGGCTGACAGGAGGAGAAGTCACCGGGAGGCAGCAACTGGTTTTGGAGCCAGAAGTGCGGCATCCCAGCCAGGGAACCTTGGCACTGGGCTGTGGACTGGGAGCAGAGGAACTAACTGTGGCTTCTGAGACAGCACAAGCACGGGTCACGGGCCTGACCCTCGGGGGCAATCTCTACCCAGCCAGCACACATAGAAGAGACGCCCCTTGGGAATCTCAGATAAAATAGTCATCCCAAGCAAGATAAGTAACTTTTGTCTATATTTCGGGGTGTTACTCTCTCCTGTTTTTCTGAACCCTCCCCTCCCCTTCCCAGGCGGCTTCATTAACATTGGAATTTCCTGAGCCAGAGGGAGAACTGCTCCGTGGTTTTTCTTTCCCTTTTTTTTTTGGTCTTTTCCTAACCCATTCTTCTGGCCTGAGAGAAGCAACCACAAAAAACCCAGGGACCAAAAATCCTTCCCTAATTGGACTGAAAGCACAGAACCAGCTCTAGCCAAGCATATGTGATCCACAGTCTGGAGCTTTCATCCCTACAGGGAACAAGGTGGCTATTATAATGCAAAGGCATTTCTGATAGGGATCTGACTGCATTTTTTTTTTAGCGGATTTACTGCAAAGACAAGTTTCCCAGGTCTGATACCTCTGCATATTCAACAGAGCCCTCACTGACCCACCACAGGGAACTGAGGGCTGAAGCTCCCCCCAGACCACCTAGCCTCCTGCCTTAGGGGCCTAAGGGGGGTGACACCTACCAATCTGTAGAGGTATTTGCATTGGGTGCCTAAGGTACAGCTGCAGAGCCCACCCACCAAAGTGCTTTAGGAATAGAGACGAGCCTACCTCACTGGTACTTGGCAGAAGCCTGTCAGCATCCTGCCCCCCCGGAGTGTGAACCCTTGCTGCTACTAGAATCTGGTGCACACAACTATCACCACTACTTCTCTAGGTGGATAGGTGAAAGTCTACACCACACACTTGGTGACCCAAAATCAGATTCTACTCAAGAATAGTGAATGGACTCTTAGGCTTATATATCTGGTAACAGCCCAGACCAGCTGGTAATAGGACATAACTGACTCAAGGGCTACAACAATCAAGACAGCGCAATCTAGTAGCCCATCTACGTATATTGAAAGAAAACAAAACAAGATAAGACTCAGTGAGCAAATATAAAACAAATCACTACAATATCTTAGTGATGGCTCGAAGACAGCAGTCAGTATCAAACCACATAAAGAAGCAGACCATAATTGCTTCTACAACTCCCCAAACTAAAGTATCAAAATCTTTCCCAAATGAAGATACAATCCTGGAATTGCCAGATGCAGAATATAAAAAAACTAATTTACAGAATGCTTCAAGACGTCAGGGATGACTTCAGAAATTAAATAAGGCAATCTACAGAAAAAGCCAAGGAACACACAAATAAAGCAGTTGAAGAACTCAAAAAGATTATTCAAGAACATAGTGGAAAAATTAGTAAGTTGCAAGAATCCACAGAGAGACAGCATTCAGAAACCCAAAAGATTAACAATAAAATTACACAATTAGACAATGCAATAGGAAGTCAGAGGAGCAGACTCGAGCAATTGGAATGCAGAGTGGGAAATATGGAGGACCAGGGAATTAACACCAATATAGCTGGAAAAAAATCAGATAAAACAATTTTTGAAAATGAAGAAACCCTAAGAATCATGTGGGACTCTATCAAGAAGAATAACTTGCGTGTGATTGGAGTCCCAGAACAGGGAGAGATAACAGAAAACACAGAGAGAATAGTTGAAGATCTGTTGGCAGAAAACTTCCCTGACATCATGAAAAACAAAAGGATATCCATCCAAGATGCTCATCGAACCCCATTTAAGATTGATCCAGAAACAAAATCACCAAGACATATAATCATCAAACTTGCCAAAACCAAAGATAAAGAGAAAATTTTAAAAGCAGCCAGGGATAAAAGAAAGGTCTCCTACAAAGGAGAATCAATAAGAATAAGTTCAGACTACTCAGCAGAAACCATGCAGTCAAGAAGGGAATGGGATGACATATATAGAGCACTGAAGGAGAAAAACTGCCAACCAAGGATCATATTTCCAGTAAAACTCTCTCGAAAATATGAAGGCGAAATTAAAACCTTTACAGATAGACACAAGCTTAGAGAATTTGCAAAAACCAAACCAAAGCTACAAGAAATACTAAAGGAAATTCGTCAGAAAACCAATAATATCAGACACAAGCACAACACAAGGTCACAGAACAGAACATCCTGATACCAACTCAAATAGGGAAATCACAAAAACAAATTAAGATTAATTTTAAAAAGAAAAAAATGCTCAAAACGGAATCATTGAAGTCAAAATGTAAAATCTCACAATAATCAAAAAGAGGAACTAAATACAGGTGGCATAGAACTGCCATATGGAGAGAGATACAAGGCGATATAGGACAATACAAGTTAGGTTTTTACTTAGAAAAATAGGGGTAAATATTAAGGTAACTACCAAGAGGTATAACAACTCCAGAACTCAAAATAAAAACCAAGAAAAACATAACGACTCAGCAAACACAAAGTCAAATGCTATGAAAATGAGGAACACACAATCTACAAAGAAAAACGTCTCAGCACAAAAAAGTAAGTGGAAAAATGAAATTGTCAACAACACACATAAAAAAGCATCAAAATGACACCACTAAACACATACTTATCTATAATTACACTGAATGTAAATGGACTAAATGCACCAATATAGAGACAGAGAGTCTCAGACTGGATAAAGAAACACGATCCGTCTACATGCTGCCTACAAGAGACACACCTTAGACTTAGAGACACAAACAAACTAAAACTCAAAGGATGGAAAAAAAATATCAAGCAAACAATAAGCAAAACACAGCAGGAGTAGCAATATTAATTTCTGACAAAATAGACTTTAAAGTTAAATCCACCACAAAGGATAAAGAAGGACACTACAAAATGATTAAAGGGACAATTGACCAGGAAGATATAACCATATTAAATATTTATGCGCCCAATGACAGGGCTGCAAGATACATAAAACAAAATTTAACAGAACTGAAAAGTGAGATAAACACCTCCACAATTATAGTAGGAGACTTCAACACACCACTTTCAGAGGGGGACAGGACTTCCAGTAAGAAGCTCAAAAGAGACACAGAAGACCTAATTGCTACAATCAACAAACTTGACCTCATAGACTTATACAGAACACTCCACCCAACTGCTGCAAAGTATACTTTTTTTTTCTAGCGCACATGGAACATTCTCTAGAATAGACCACATATTAGGTCATAAAACAAACCTTTGCAAAATCCAAGACATTGAAATATTACAAAGCATCTTCTCAGACCACAAGACCATAAAAGTGGAAATCTAACAGAAAAATTAGGGAAAAGAAATCAAATACTTGGAAACTGAACAATACCCTGCTCAAAAAAGGTTGGGTTATAGAAGGTATTAAGGAGGGAATAAAGAAATTCATACAATGCAACGAGAATGAAAACACTTTCTATCAAAACCTCTGGGACACAGCAAAAGCAGTGCTCAGAGGTCAATTTATACCGATAAATGCACACATACAAAAAGAAGAAAGAGCCAAAATCAGAGAACTGTCCCTACAACCTGAACAAATAGAAAGCAAACAACAAAAGAATCCATCAGGCACCAGAAGACAAATAATAAAAATTAGAGCTGAACTAAATGAATTACAGAACAGGAAAACAATTGAAAGAATTAACAAAGCCAGAAGCTGGTTCTTTGAAAAAATTAACGAAATTGATAAATCATTGACCAGACTGAGTAAAGAAATACAGGAAAGGAAACAAATAACCCGAATAAGAAATGAAATGGGCCACATCACAACAGACCCAACTGAAATTAATAGAATCACATCAGATTATTATGAAAAATTGTACTCTAACAAATTTGCAAACCTTGAAGAGATGGATGAATTCCTAGAAAAACACTACCTACCTAAACTAACACAATCAGAAGTAGAACAACTAAATGGACCCATAACAAAAAAAGAGATTGAAACGGTAATCAAAAAACTCCCAACAAAAAAAGCCCTGGCCCAGATGGCTTTACTGCAGAGTTCTACCAAACTTTCAGAGAAGAGTTAACACCACTACTACTAAAGGTATTTCAAAGCATAGAAAATGACGGAATACTACCTAACTCATTCTATGAAGCCACCGTATCCCTGATACCAAAACCAGGTAAAGACATTACAAAAAAAGAAAATTACAGACCTATATCCCTCATGAACATAGATGCAAAAATCCTCAACAAAATTCTAGCCAATAGAATCCAACAAAATATCAAAAAAAAAAAAAAAATCCAGCACGACCAAGGGGGATTTATACCAGGTATGCAAGGCTGGTTTAATATTAGAAAAACCATTAATGTAATCCACCACATAAATAAAACAAAAGACAAAAACCACATGATCTTATCAATTGATGCAGAAAAGGCATTTGACAAAGTCCAACACCCATTCATGATAAAAACCCTCAGTAAAACAGGAACTGAAGGGAAATTCCTCAACATAATAAAGGGCATCTATACAAAGCCAACAGCCAACATCACTCTAAATGGAGAGAGCCTGAAAGCATTTCCCTTGAGAACGGGAACCAAACAAGGATGCCCTTTATTACCGCTCCTATTCAACATTGTGCTAGAGGTCCTAGCCAGAGCAATTAGGCTAGACAAAGAAATAAAGGGCATCCGAATTGGCATAGAGGAAGTAAAACTATCTCTATTTGTAGATGACATGATCTTCTACACAGAAAACCCTAAGGAATCCTCCAGAAAACTACTGAAACTAATAGAAGAGTTCAGCAGAGTCTCAGGTTATAAGATAAACATACAAAAATCACTTGGATTCCTCTACACCAACAAAAACAACATCGAAGAGGAAATCACCAAATCAATACCATTCACAGTAGCCCCCAAGAAGATAAAATACTTAGGAATAAATCTTACCAAAGATGTAAAAGACCTATACAAAGAAAACTACAAAATACTAGTGCAAGAAACTAAAAAGGACCTACTTAAGTGGAAAAACATACCTTCTCATGGATAGGAAGAATTAACATAGTAAAAATGTCTATTCTACCAAAAGCCATCTATACATACAATGCACTTCCGATCCAAATTCCAATGACATTTTTTAATGTGATGGAGAAACAAATCACCAACTTCATATGGAAGGGAAAGAAACCTTGGATAAGTAAAGCATTACTGAAAAAGAAGAAGAAAGTGGGAGGCCTCACTCTACCTGATTTCAGAACCTATTATACAGCCACAGCAGTCAAAACAGCCTGGTACTGGTACAACAACAGGCAAATAGACCAGTGGAATAGAATTGAGAATCCAGACAGAAATCCATCCACATATGAGCAGCTGATATTTGACAAAGGCCCAGTGTCAGTTAATTGGGGAAAAGATAGTCTTTTTAACAAATGATGCTGGCATAACTGGATACCCATTTGCAGAAAAATGAAACAGAACCGAAACCTCACACCATGCACAAAAACTAACTCCAAGTGGATCAAAGACCTAAACATAAAGACTAAAATGATAAAAATCACGGAAGAAAAAATAGGGACAACTTTAGGAGCCCTAATTCAAGGCATAAACAGAATAAAAAATTTTACCAAAAATGATGAAGAGAAACCAGATAACTGGGAGCTCCTAAAAATCAAACAGCTATGCTCATCTAAAGACTTCACCAAAAGAGTAAAAAGACCACCTACAGATTGGGAAAGAATGTTCAGTTATGACATCTTCGACCAGCGCCTGATCTCTAAAATCTATATGATTCTGTCAAAACTCAACCACAAAAAGACAAACAACCCAATCAAGAAGTGGGCAAAGGATATGAACACGCACTTCACTAAAGATGATATTCAGGCAGCTAACACATACATGAGAAAATGCTCTCGATCATTAGCCATTAGAGAAATGCAAATTAAAACTACGATGAGATTCCATCTCACTCCAACAAAGCTGGCATTAATCCAAAAAACACAAAATAATAAATGTTGCAGAGGCTGCGGAGAGATTGGAACTCTTATACACTGCTGGTGGGAATGTAAAATGGTACAACCACTTTGGAAGTCTATCTTGCGTTTTCTTAAAAAGTTAGAAATAGAACTACCATGTGACTCAGAAATCCCACTCCCTGGAATATACCGTAGAGAAATAAGAGCCTTCACGAAGAGATATATGCACACCCATGTTTATTGCAGCTCTGTTTACAATAGCAAAAAGCTAGAAGCAACCAAGGTGTCCATCAACGGATGAATGGTTAAATAAATTGTGGTATATTCACACAATGGAATACTATGCATCGATAAAGAACAGTGACGAATCTCTTAAACATTTCATAACATGGAGGAACCTGGAAGGCATTATGCTGAGTGAAATTAGTCAGAAGCAAAAGGACAAATATTGTATAAGGCCACTATTATAAGATCTTGAGAAATAGTATAAACTGAGAAGAACACATACTTTTGTGGTTACGAGGGGGGAGGGGGGAGGGAGGGAGAGGGTTATATACTGATTAGGTAGTAGATAAGAACTACTTGAGGTGAAGGGAAGGACAATACTCAATACAGGGAAGGTCAGCTCAAATGGACTGGACCAAAAGCAAAGAAGTTTCCAGGATAAACTGAATGCTTCAAAGGTCAGCAAAGTAAGGGTGGGGGTTTGGGGACTATGGCTTAAGGGGACTTCTAAGTCAATTGGCAAAATAATACTATTATGAAAACTTTCTACATCCCACTTTGAAATGTGGCATCTGGGGTCTTAAATGCTAACAAGCGGCCATCTAAGATGCATCAATGGGTCTCAACCCACCTGGAGCAAAGGAGAATGAGGAACACCAAGGTCACACGACCACTATCAGCCCAAGAGACAGAAAGGGCCACGTGAAGCAGAGACTTACATCATCCTGAGACCAGAAGAACTAGATGGTGCCCGGCCACAACCGATGACTGCCCTGACAGGGAGCACAACAGAGAACCCCTGAGGGAGCAGGAGATCAGTGGGATGCAGACCCCAAATTCTCATAAAAGACCAGACTTATGGTCTGACTGAGACTAGAGGAATCCTGGCGGTCATGGTCCCCAAACCTTCTGTTGGCCCAGGACAGGAACCATTCCCGAAGACAGCTCATCAGCCATGGAAGGGACTGGACAATGGGTTAGAGAGAGATGCTGATGAAGAGTGAGCTACTTGTATCAGGTGGACACTTGAGACTGTGATGGCATCTCCTGTCTGAAGGGGAGATGGGAGGGTAGAGAGGGTTAGAAACTGGCAAAATTATCAGAAAGGAGAGACTGGAAGGGCTGACTCATTAGTGGGAGAGAAAGTGGGAGTATGGAGTAAGGTGTATATAAGCTTATATGTGACAGACTGACTTGATTTGTAAATGTTCACTTAAAGCTCAATAAAAATTATTTTTTAAAAAAAGAATATACAAACTTAGAAATGAGATGAGGGGATAACCTGAAGGGGGAAAAAAAAAGGTTGAGTGCAGGGAACTTAAACCTCCCTTTCCACAGTGTATGAAGTGCTAACTTGGTTGACAAAATATGATGCTGAAACTACTATCCAACATGCCAACTCCAATCTTTTTTCTCAAACTGTAGGCTTCAATGCCCTATATTTTGGGAACAACATACATTATATCATCTTTTTTCCAATTTGTATATTCTCTGCAGTGCACCATTGTCTTATTTTCCTTTTATTAGGTTATTACAAATCATCTCTGAAAAGAGACATACTGAAAGCTTTCTGAGAAGCTGCAGATCAAAACTAAGTACAATAGTTTGATAAGAATGGTTACGGTCTTTTAGGAGTACTCCTGATACTTTCAACATATGTATTGGTTGGTCACTTAGCAGTTTTAGAGCGATCTCAATATACGAAACACCCTGAGCATTATTTACAAGGATTGGACCTCTTCTAGGACATCTTTTTATAGTTATACATTAAATATGTTTTAATTATTACTGTTCTTTGTAATAAAACATTTTCTTAGAAGAACATGCTTAGTTTGGAAAAACTGGAATTAAAAATATCATGTGAGAAAAGGGCTTAAAAATACATTTAGTTCTGTAGAATGAGATAGGCATTCTTACTCCTCTTTCATGAAAATATGCGGTTCTACTTCAATGATGGAAACCCTGGTGGTATAGTGGTTAAGTGTTATGACTGTTAACCAAAAGATCAGCAATTTGAATCCACCAGGCTCTCCTTGGAAACTCTATGGGGCAGTTCTACTCTGTCCTATAGGGTCACTATGAGTTGGAATTGACTTGACGGCAATGGGTTTGGGCTTTATTTCAAAGACACATCAGGGAAAAAGTAACAGATTCAAATCCAAGACATTTTACAGCATATTACTTAAATCTTTTGTTCTTCCTTGTGTGGGTCAAGAGATATGCAAATTACTGAGATTTTATGTCAGTTCTCCTGGTAAGGGATTTAAGATAATTATTTTATTTCATTACTACAAAAATGCTGAAATATGAGTTAAATAATTTCCTTTAAAGAGATAAAAATTTAAGAAATGTATAGACATAAGATTCAAACCCAATTTATTTGACTTTAAAGAGCTTATATCTAACCATTACTCTTGCCTCCCTAAGAACTTAATTGTTAATTAGTAGTGAAAAATCTCAGGCTTTTTATGTACAGAAAATTACGTTTTGTGTACTTGCTGTTTTTTAGGGGGGTGGAGGGAGTTGAAAAATAAAAGTCAATGAAGGTACAAACACAATCCAGTTAAGGAATCCTAAAAAAAAAAAAGTATTATTTAAAATAAAAATAACAAGTGTCACAAGAAATTTGGTTTATGTGGTTAACCTTATGGAGGATATAAAAGCAGGGCTTTAACTGCTACCATACACAAAAATTAATTGCGGATGGATTAAGAACTTGAATGTTAACTTTAAAAAATAAATAAAGGACTACAAAGACAAACAAACAACAAAAAACAAGACAGGACTTGATAGCCAGACAGAGATGGGAGAAACCCTGAAAGTATGACCCCTGGACACCATTTCAGCTCAGTAATGAAGTCACTCCTGAGGTTCACCCTTCAGGCAAAGATTGGACAGGCCTATCAAACAAGACTTAAAAGTTGAGAAAAGGAGGAAAACTCTGGGTATTTTAAATAATATACTATGGTTATGAAAAAGCAGGTTCTCTCCTGTAATTAGGGTTTTTTTTTTTTTTTTTAATTGTTGAGGGCCAATCATCCATTTACTTAGTGACATTTCCAAATTATTTCCGCAAAGCTTGTATTCCTTGTCATGTCTGGCCACGGAAGTTTCTGTTCTGTTATCTCAATGAGTGAGTTCATGATCTCACAGTGATTTCTTTAAATGCTTGTACCCAAAAAGAAAAAATAATACTCTCCCAGTCTTTGCAGATTGGCTCCGAACTGGGACATCCTTTCAATGCTAACACAGACTGCCTAAAACTCTGCCTTGGCATTCGCTTCCTGTTTGCATGGAGCCCAAAGATCAGCCAGAGGTGCAAGCCTAAGGCCTTGTCAGTATTTTTTTTTTTATGAGCATGTCTCCATCCTTAGGCATGCACATTACACTTCAGATTCCTCAGTATGTATGGTAGCCCTTCACAGTCCTTATTCCACCAACAATCTTCCTCCCAGACTTCTTTTTTTCCAAGGTTTTGGATCTCTGTTTTCTCTGTCCTCCATCCTTTGACCCAGAAGGGAGGACCATTTCTTGGAGCTTTGTACTCCTCAATTTCCATCATACATTTGTTGTTGTGTGCTGTTGAGTCAATTCCAACTCATAACTGACCCTACAGGACAGAGTAGAACTTTGGTCTGTGCCACCTTGAATGTGTGCTCTCTAGGTACATTTTTCCTCCAACCACTCTGAATCTGCTACCAGCGGATATGTGAGTGAGGAAATCAAATTCTATCTCTGGCGGCAGTGTCACAGGTCACTACGTAGACTCAGGCTAACCTTGACTGTCTTCTGCCCCAGGCAAGGGCCTTCATCCTTCAAAGGAAATGATGACATGTGGGCACTGGCAGACATTATATTTTGAATCAACACAGGGGTCTGGCTGAGGGTCAATAGGCCAGGTGGCTAGGTAAAGGCCGAGTGGGTGGGGCTAAGGTTTCTTTCCCAATCACCATGGAGACAGCCACAGGAAGGCTGGGTGGAACTTCTGATGGGACATGTCACAAACACTGAGCCAAGAGGAGAGGTCCGGTCTAACTGGCCAGTTCAGCAGAGTCCTCCATTTTGTCCATGGACACTCAATGGCCTCTTCTGGTTTGGCCACAGGAATTGAGCACATCAGGGAATATCTTCACAGGTGGAAACCCCTGATGTGGACAGGTTCAAGACACTGGGAGAGCAGGCCAGGTACCTGCACTCTACTTACTTGATATCAGTAGACATGGTGACCTCGATTAGCATCTATGGTCTCTCTCTGGATGTGTTCATTTGGAGAAATCTCTTCATTCTACCCCTGAGAAACATCATGAGTGCCTGAGAGAGAGAATGGAGATGAAAGGGGGAAGTCTTTTGGCTGTACCGGTTCCCCATGGCCAGAGAATATGAGGTAGTCTATCGGGATGGTCTTAGATACTGATGATTGACATGGGAAATACACCACGGGTAGACCCTGGCCAGGTGGAGCTTGTGGGCAGATGCAAGCCCCTCTGGCGACTACTAATTCTGCTGACACGTTGTACGGTGGAAAACCCCGCCAAGTGGAAAGGGTAGATAAGATTGACCGATACCAGCCAGGGGCCTCTCCTGAGACTAAAGATCCCAACCTGGTCTCAACCTCACCACCTCAGCACACACTATGTCTGCACATATAATTCTGCCTTTATCTCTGAATGTTTTATGCTACTAGGAAAAAAAGCATGCCACTCAGCCAAAGGTAGTTCCGAGAAAATGAAGTGAAACTGCCATTTTCAAATGTTTGCTCTGTACGTGTCCCCTGCCTCTGGTGGAACAGGGTGTAGCTGGCCTCCGAAGACAAGGCCGAAACCCTGGCAGCCAGGGCCCCAGCAGTCCAGAGGCTTCTGGACGTGGGGATGTGGATGACCTGTTTGCCACATACAGGAGGGAGTCTTGGGCCCTAGACTGGCTCACCATTCAATTCTACGTAGCCCAGTAAGGTCACTGGCCCTTGGCTGGTGCCTCATTGAATGTGTGCTCTCTAGCGATATTTCTCCTCCTGTCATGATCATTCTGCCACCAGGGGATATGTGAATGTCAAAGTCACCGTCTATCACTGGCAGCAGTGTCACAAGTCACTAGAGATCGAGGCACAAGCTGACCTTAGCTGTCTCTGTCCCAGGAAAGGGCCCGAACCCTTTGTTCCAGACGGTGACACCTCTGCCCTGGTGGACATTAATTCTGACAACACAGAGCACGGGGTGAGGGTCAGCAGGCCATGCAGGCTGAGTGAACACCGGGTGGGCGAAGCTAAGGCTTGTTTGCTATCACCAAGGAGACAAGCCTCAGAAGAGTGGGAGGAGCTTCTGATGGGCTAGCTGACAACTACTGAGCCAACGGTAGAGATCTGGCCCACCTGGCGGATGATACAGGGCCCTCCATTGTCACCTGTGACACAGTGGCCACCTCTGGCTGTGGCCAAAGGATTTCACCACACCCTGGGAAAGGCAATTCAGGCAGATGGGAGCCCCTGATGTGGACAGGTTCAGGGCATTGGCAGAGCATACCAGGTACCTGTTTTCCACTTTTCTGAGAGTATCAGTAGGCAAGACAGCCCCACTCAGCTTCTCTTACCTCTCTCTGTCTCTCTCTGGATGTGTTAATTCTGGGAACTCTCTTTATTCTACCCCTGAGACACATCACAGCTTGGAGTGCCTGAAAGAGTGCCTAGAGACAAAAGACCAAAGGGGGAAGGCCTCTGGCTGTACTGGTTGCTCATGGGCAGAGAAAGGCAGATAGTCTATCTGGAAAGTCTAAATAGTAGTGATTGATGAGGGAGCTACACCACGGGCGGACCCTGGCCAGGTGAAGCTTGCTCACAGGTGGAAGCCTCTCCGGAGACTACTTATTCCAATGACAGCTTGTATGGAAACACCCAGGCAAGTGGAAGGGGCAGAAAACATTAATACATACCTTCCAGACACCTATCCTGGGTCAGAAGATCCCACCCTGACCTCCATCTTGTCATCTTCTCAGCACACACCTCCATGCACACATCAAATCCGCCTTTCGCCATGAACACCTTCACCCGCTAGGAAACACTTCAGCCACTCAGTCAAAGGAGATTACAGGCAAAATCATGCAAAACGAGCATTTTCAAAATTGTGCCATCTGCTCGTCCACAGCCTCCGGTGGCACACTGCATATGCATCAGGTTTGCCAGGACAATGCCGAAATCCTGGCAGCCAGGGTCCCAGTAGTCCAGAGTCTATGGATGTGGGGATGTGGATGGCATGTTTGCAACCTACAACAGGGAGCCCTGGGCCCTAGTGAGGTTGAAACTTGAGCTCCACAATGTGTACTATCTTCCTTTGCCTTTGGCCCGTGTCGCCTCGAATGTGTGCTCTCTAGGTACATTTCTTCTTCAACCACTCTGAATCTGCTGCCAGTGGATATGTGAGTGTGGAAATCAGTATCACTAGCAGCAGTGTCACAGGTCACTAGGTATCTAGGCTCAGGCTGACCTTGGCTGTCTTCTGCCCCAGGAAAGATCCCTAATCGTTCAAACTAAATGAAGACACATGGGCACTGGCCGTCATCATTTTTTTCATCAACACAGGGGCTGGGTGAGGGTCAACAGGCCAGGTGACCAGGTGAAGGCCGAGTGGGTGGGGCTACAGTTTGTTTCCAATCACCATGGAGACAGCCACAGAAAGTCTGGGTGGAACTTCTGATAGGACGCCACACGAACACTGAGCCAGTAAGAGAGGTGCGGCCTAACTGGCCAGTTCAGAAGAGTCCTATGTTTTGTCCATGGACGCTCAACGGCCTCTCCTGGCTTTGGCCACAGGAATTGAACATACCCAGGGAATATCTTCACAGGTGCCACCCCTGGATGTGAACAGGTTGAACATACTGGGAGAGCAGGCTAGGTCCCTGTGTTCCACCTACTTGAGGATATCAGTAGGCAAGGTGACCTCACTCAGCATTTATGGTCCCTCTCTGGATGTGTTCATTCATAGATATCTCTTTATTCTAACCCTGAGAAACATCACAAGTGCCTGAGGGAGAATCTGGAGATGAAAGGGTGAAGACTTCTGGCTGTACCAGTTCCCCATAAGCAGAGAATATCAGATAGACTATCTGGATGGTCTTAGAAACTTTTTATTGACATAGGAAACCATCAGAGATACGTGAGTGTTGAAATCAACATCTATCACTGGCGACAGTGTCACAGGGAACCAGGTATTTAGGCTCAGGCTGACCTTGGCTGTCTTCTGTCCCAGGAAGGGACATTTCAAAGGAAATGATGACACTTGGGCACTGGCGGACATTACTTTTTTCAATCAACACAGGGGTCACCGTGAGGGTCAGCAGGCCAGGTGAAGGTCAAGTAAAAATAAAATAATATTTTAGGTGGGGCTAAAGCTTCTTTCCCAATCACCATGGAGACAGCCACGGCAGACTGGGCGGAACTTCTGTTGGGACTGGTCACAAACACCGAGCCAATAAGAGAGGTCCACCTTAACTGGCCAGTTCCTTAGAGTCCTCCATTTTGTCCATCGATACTCCATGGCCTCTTCTGGCTTTGGCCACAGGAATTGAGTACACCCAGGGAATATCTTTACTTCTGGCAACCCCTGATGTGGACATTTTCAAGACACTGAGAGAGCAGGCAAAGTACCTCTTTTACACTTAGTTGAGGATATAGGGTCGCTATGAGTCAGAATTGACTCGACGGCACTGGGTTTTTTTTTTTTTTTTTTCAGGATATCAGTAGGCAAGGTGGCCTTATTTAGCATCTATGGTCCCTCTCTGTACGTGGTCCCTTGGAGAGTTCTCTTCATTCTACCCTTGAGACACATCACAAGTATGAGGGGCCTGAGAGCCTGGAGATGATAGGGGGAAGGCTTCTGGATGTACTGGTTCCCCATGGGCAGAGAATAGCAGTTAGCCTATCTGGATGGTTTCATATACTGTTGACTTACATGGGAAAGTCACCACTGGTGGACCTGGCCAGGTGGAGCTTGTGGGCAGATGCAACCTCTCTGGCGACTAATAATTCCGCTGAACCTTTGTATGGTGAAAAACCCCCTGCCAAGTGGGATGGGCAGAGAACATTGACCCACACCTGCCAGGAGCCTCTCCTGGAACTAAAGGTCCCAACCTGGTCTCAACCTTGTCACCCTCTCAGCACGCACCTTGCATGCACACATAATTCTGCCTTTCTCCATCAGTGCCTTATCCTACTAGGAAAAATAGCATGCCACTCAGTCAAAGGCGGTACAGCCCAAATGAAGTGAAAATGCCATTTTCCAATTTTTGCTCCTGACAGGTCCACTGCCTCTGGTGGAACACTGTGTATGTGGCCTTCCTCCAAAGACAAGGCCGAAATCCTGGTAGCCAGGGCCCTAGCAGTCCAGCGGTTTGCCACATAAAGGAGGGATCCTTGGCCCTTGACTGGGTCGTCATTCATCTCCACGATGTCCACTAGTGGCCCTGGCCTTTGGTCGATGCGTCATTGAACATGTGCTCCCTAGCGATATTTCTCTACCCGTCACTATCATTCTGCCACCAGGGGATATGTAATTGTGGAAGTCACCATCTATCACTGGCAGCAGTGTCACAAGTCACTATAGATCTAGGCACAAGCTGACCTTAGCTGTCTTCTGCCCCAAGCAAGGGCCTGAATCCTTTATCCCAGATGGTGACACCTGGGCCATGGCGGACACTAATCTTTATCAAAACAGAGGGCTGGGTGATGGTCGGCAGGCCAAGTGAAGGCCGGGTTGGCGTGGCTAAGGCTTGTTCACCATCACCATGCAGACAGCAACTGGAAGAGCGGGCGCAGCTTCTGAGGGGCTGGGTAACATGTACTGAGCCAATGGGAGAGATCTGGCCCACCTGGCCAATGACATACGGCCCTCCTTTGTGAGCTATGACACTTAGTGGCTACCTCTGGCTGTGGCCACACGATTTCAGCACAACCTGGTAAAGGTTATGCAGGCAGATGGGAGCCTCTTGTGCAGAGAGGTTCAGGGCATTGGGAGAGTAGGCCAGGTATCTGTTTTCCACTTTCCTGAGGATATCAGTAGGCAAGGTGTCCCCACTCAGCATCTCTTGCCTCTCTCTGTCTCTGTATGTGTTCATCCTCCAAAATCTCTTCATTCTACCTCAGAGACACATCACAACTTGGAGTGTCTGAGAGACTAGAGATGAAAGGGTGGAGGCCTCTGGCTATATTGCTTGCCTATGGGCAGAGAAGAGCAGGTAGTCTGTGTAGAAGGTCTTGATTACTGAGAGGAGCTACACCACAGGCAGACCCTGGCCTGGTGAAGCTTGCAGGCAGATGGAAGCTTTTGTGGAGAGTACTAAATTTGGCTGACACATGGTATGGAAAAACTCGGCCAAGGGGAATGGGCAGAAAACATTGACACATACCTGCCAGAGGCCTAGCTTGGGTCTGTAGATCCCACTCTGGTCTCCACCTTGTCTGTACACATCAAATCCTCCTTTCTCCATGAATGCCTTCTCCTGCTAGGAAACACAGCATGGCAAACTCCACCAAGGAGAGTACAGGAAAAGACAACTGAAACTACCATTTTCCACATTTTGCCGTCTGCTGGTCCACAGCCTCCAGTAACACACTGCACATGTGTCAGGTCTCCTAAGACAAGGCCGAAATCCTGGCAGCCAGGGCACCGGTATTCCAGTGTGTGTGGATGTGGGGATATGGATGACCTGGTTGCCATGTACAGGAGGGTGCCCTGGGCCCTAGACGGGCTCCCACTTGAGCTCCATGATGTCTGCTATTTTTCATGACCTTTGGCCCTTGCCCCCGTGACTATGTGCTCTCTAGCTCCATTTCTCCTCCAACCACTCTGAATCTGCCACCAGGGGATATGTGAACATGGAAATCAACACCTATCAGTGGCGGCAGTGTCACAGGTCACTAGGTATCTAGACTCAGGGTGACCTTGGCTGTCTTCTGCCCCAGGAAAGGGCCCTAAGCCTTCAAAGGAAATGATGACACTTGGGCACTAGCGGACATTATTTTTTTCATTAACACAGGGGTCTTTGTGAGGGTCAACAAGCCAGGTATTCCAGGTCAAGGACAAGTGGGCGGGGCTAAGGCTTCTTTCCCTATCCCCATGGAGACAGCCACTGGAAGACAGGGTGGAACTTCTGATGAGATGGGTCACAAACACTGAGCCAATAGGAGATGTCCACCCTAACTGGCCAATTCCTCAGAGTCCTCCATTTTGTCCACTGACACTCAACTGTCTCTTCTGGCATTCACCTCGGAAATTGAGCACACCCAGGGAATATCCTTACATGTGACAAACCCTGATGTGGACAGGTTCAAGACACTGGGAAGGTAGGCCAAGTGCCTTTTTTCCACTTACTTGAGGATATCAGTGGGCAAGGTGTCCTTATTCAGCATCTATGGTCCCTCTCTGTATGCATTCCTTCAGAGAGTTCTCTTCATTCCACCCCTGAGAAACATCACAAGTACCAGTGCTTCACAGAGAGCCTGGAGACGATAGGGGGAAGGCTTCTGGCTGTACTGGTTCCCCGTGGGCAGAGAATAGCAGGTAGTCTATCTGTATGGTCTTAGATACTATTGACTTACATAGGAAATTCACCACGGGCGAACCCTGGCCAGGTGGAGCTTGTGGGCAGATGCAAGTCTCTTCGGCGACTAGTAATTCCGCTGATCCTTTGTATGGCAAAAAAAAAAACCCTGCCAAGTGGAATGGGCAGATAACATTGACCTATACCTGCCAGGAATATCTCCTGGGACTAAAGATGCCAACCTGGTCTCATCCTCATCGCCTTACAAGCACACACCTTGCCTGCACATATAATTCTGCCTTTCTCCGTGAATGCCTTATCCTGCTAGGAAAAATAACATGCCACTCAGTTAAAGGCAGTACCGCCCAAATGAAGTGACACTGCCATTTTCCGATTTTTGTTCCCGACAGGACCACTGCCTCCGGTGGAACACTGCTTATGTGGCTGCCCTCTGAAGACAAGGCTGAAATCCTGGCAGCCAGGGAGCCAACAGTCCAGTGGTTTCTGGATATGGGGAAATGGATGACCTGTTTGCCACATACAGGAGGGAGCCTTGGGCACTAGACTGGCTCGCCATTCAGCTCCACGACGTCCACTACTGGCCCTGGACTCTGTCTGGTGCCTCCGTGAATGTGTGCTCTCTAGCCATATTTCCCATCCCGTCACTATCATTCTGCCACCAGGGGATATGTGATCGTGGAAATCACCATTTATCACTGGTAGCAGTGTCACAAGTCACTAGAGTTCTAGGCACAAACTGACCTTGGCTGTCTTCTGCCCCAGGCAAGGGCGTGAATCCTTTATCCCAGATGGTGACACCTGGGCCGTGGTGGACATTAATTTTTATCAACACTGAGGTCTGGGCCAGGTCAGCATGCCAGGTGAAGGATGGGTGTGCGGGAATAAAGCTTGTTCACCATCACCATGTTTCCAGCCCCCGGAAGAGTGGGTACAGCTTCTGAGGTGCCAGGTCAGAAGTACCAAGCCAATGGGAGAGATCTGGCCCACCTGACCTATGACATAGGGCCCTCCATTGTGACCTATGACACTTAGTGGCCACCTCTGGCTGTGGCCACATGATTTTAGTACAACCTGGGAAAAGCTAAGCAGGCAGATGGGAGCCCCTGGTGCAGAGAGGTTCAGGGAACTGGGGGAGCACGCCAGGTACCCGTTTTCCACTTTCCTGAGCATATCAGTAGGCAAGGCATCCCCACTCACCATCTCTTGCCTCTCTCTCTCTCTCTCTGAGTTCATTGTACAAAAGCTCTTCATTCTACCCCTGAGACACATCACAACTTGGAGTGCCTGAGAGACTAGAGATGAAAGGATGGAGGCCTCTGGCTGTACTGCTTGCCCACGGGCCGAGAAGAGCAGGTAGTCTGTGTAGAAGGTCTTGATAGTAGTGATTGTTGAGGGGAGCTACACCACAGGCAGACCCTGGCCTGGTGAAGCTTGCAGGCAGATGGAAGCCTTTGCGGAGAATACTAATTTGGCTGAGACATGGTATAGGAAAACCAGGCCTAGAGGAATGGACAGAAAACACTGAAACATACCTGCCAGAAGCCTAGCCTGGGTATGAAAATCCCATCCTAGTCTCTACGCTGTCATCGTCTCAGCACATACCTTGCCTGCACACATCAGATCTGCCTTTCTCCATGAATGCCTTCTCCTGCTAGGAAAAACAGCACGTCACTCAACCAAAGGAGAGCACAGGCAAAGTCAACTGAAGCCCCCATTTTCAAGATTTTACCCTCTGCTGGTCCAAAGCCGCTGGTGGCACACTGCATGTGCGTCACTTCTCCGAAGACAAGGCCGAAATCCAGGCATCCAGGGCCTCAGCAGTCCAGAGTCTGTGGATGTGGGCATATGGATCACCTGCTTGCCACGTACAGGAGGGAGGTCTGGGCCCTAGACCGGCTCTGCTTGAGCTCCACAACGTCAGATATTTTTCCTGAACTTTTGCCCATGCCCCCGTGAGTGTGTGATCTCTAGCTACACTTCTCCTCCGACCACTCTGAATCTGCCACCTGCAGATAGGTGAGCATGGAAATCAACATCTATCACTGGTGGCAGTGTCACAGGTCACAAGGTGTCTAGGCTCCGGCTGACTTTGGCTGTCTTCTGCCCCAGGCAAGGGCTCTGATCCTTCCAAGGAAATGAGGACACGTGGTCACTGGTCGACATCCTTTCTTTCATCCACACAGCATTCTGGGTGAGGGTCAAGAGGCCAGGTAGGCCAGGCGAAGGTCCACTGCAGGAGCTAAGGTTTGTTTCCCAATCACCGTGGTGGCAGCTACCGGAAGACTGGGTGGAACTTCTGATGGGACAGGTCACAAACACTGAGCCAATAGGAGAATTCTGGTCTAACTGGCCAGTTCTGCAGAGTCCTCCATTTTGTCCATGGACACTCAACCGCCTTTTTCTGGCTTTGGCCACAGGAATTAAGCACACCCAGGGAATATCTTTAAGACAGGTAGCAAAGGCCCTGAGATCGGAGGGTGACTCTTTGAGAAATAGCAAAGAGGCTACTGTGGTTATAAGACAGGGATCAAAGGCCTGAGAATAGAGGGTACCTGTTTGAGAAATAAAGAAGAGACTAGTGTAGTTAGAGGAGAAGCAAGTAAAAGAGAAATAGACTGTATTATAAGAGAGAAAATAGGGGGATGAGTGTGGAACCTAGAGACTTCGTAAGAGAAGGAGCAGAGGGCCCCCTTCTGACTTTCAGAAGCAGCTGGAGAAAACCAGACCCAGGGACATGCGCAGAATATACACGTGTGACCTCCCACCAGGGGCAGTGAGGGGCTACAGCCCCAGCCAGGGAATCGAACCCAGAGAGCGAGAGACTGCACAGGTGTGACACCCCATAATAAGTCCTGCTACGCATCCCAGAGGCCTCCAGGACAGGAGCCATCTTGGAAAGCTGCTGCGGCTGCACCTTAGTTAACATACCCCTGTCCTGAGCCTATGAATAAACATGGATCTTTTCCTGCCCAAGAACTTTGAAAAACTCGGGCCTGTCCTTTGTTCTGTGAGATGAGGGTAAGCCTTGCTCTAGGCTCTCCTTGTCTCCGCTTGCGAGACTCTTCAAAAATGCTTTGCTCTTGTGGAAAACTACGTGCCTTACCTGCTCATTCTTGACCAGTCAGGGGCAAGAACCTTATTCCAGCAACAATTTTGGTGAGCCAGGAGGCACAAAGGGATCCTTTGCGTCCCGTTCTTGGACCCAAGGCAGTGGAGAGGAGAATTGCCTGACCCTGGCGGTGAATGAAGCAGCTGCTGAGACTGATTTATTCTCATGTTTCTCCGCCGGGTAAGGACTTCTCCCCTTTACTCCTCATGGCCCGACCTTAGTTTCATTTTCCTCCCAAGCAAACTTCCTGTTGTTGCGTCTGTTTTTCCTTGGAAATGTGAAGTACAATGATGAGGGCTCAAAAGCAATCCAAGTGGCAGATGAGTCGTCACCCGGGTAAGGCCACCCGGGAGTCCTCCATGGACGGGTGTCTCATACTATGGGGGCTGGAGGCACTAGTGAAGGGTGAAGCATCCCCAGAGTGACGGGCCTAAACTGACCCTAGGGACCAAGGGACACCTTCTAAAGGGTCTCCAGTGCGACAGGTCATTTGACCCTAGGGACTAAGAGATACCTTAAACCTTAGGGACTGGGGATCTCCCCATCAGAAATTACTACAGAAAGGTCTCAGCATTGTCCCCAGTGAGATGGGTCATTTGACCCTAGGGACCAAGGGACACCTTCTGTTTGACCCCAGGGAGTAAGGAATTTCTGACCTGTTGGTAGTGCATTCTTGGCAGGAACTGCAGCCTGCCCCTTTTCCTCTCTTTGCTCTCCTCTCAAGCTGGCCTTTTGCCCAGCCACTTGTTCCAGTCGTCTTTTTTTGCGTCTGGATATTGTCTGCCTCTATTTTAGATGGTACACCGTGTTTCTGGGGGAATGGATGTAGAGGTCTCTATTTAGATGGAGAGATTGAAGCCCCTTTCTTCTGTATTGGGGTTAAGAGGTATCCGGAAAATCAAAGTGGAGATTCAGATATGCCTAGTAATGTGTTAGGCCTCACTAAGCCATTTCTGACTTGTCTAGTCCGAGCTTTCTCTGTTTGTCTTATATGTGACCAGGGCTCTATGGGAGATTGAGGCTGTGAGGTTGTCTCAGTCGCCTCTGTGTCTTATGTGTAATGTGTGTGTTGTATAGAAACTAATTGGTGAAGAGAAATTCAGGTTGAATTGGAGCATGCTTGTAGAGATTTCTGAGAATTTGCTGATTGGGCTGTTTACTGAGCAATTGGTCATCTTTTGCTGTAGGTGGTTTGAAGAAAAAAGGTAATTTTGTCTTAAAGGAAAAGTAGCTTCAGAACAGCAAAAGAGAAAGAAATTGTTGTCTTTTGCCTTTCAAAATGTCTGGAATTGGGATTACTCCCTCCAGCTTCTAGTCTCCCTAGCTACCAATTGGATTCCTTTACAAAATTGCTAAAGGGCTTTGGTATTTACTGGGTAGATAGCCTTTCAAAATGCCTCTGTATGTAAATGAATCCGAATGGGCTCATCTTGTCTTCTACCTTGAGTTAAAAGGTATGTAGGGTGGGGCAATATCAGACCTCCTTAGCCCCCAGCCCTCAGCTGCCAAGGCCACAATGGAACATGTCTGAAATGGCCTGGAGAAATGTTAATTGGTCAGTTGTGCAGGAACCTTGTGGTTTCCAAAGCCACTTGATAAAATTAAATTGGAAAATATGAGAAATAGTAAAGGTCGAATGAAAATTTGGAATATTTAAAGAAACTTTATTTCAATTAGTTATGTTTTATCTTTCAGGTAATTTATTGATGTTAAATTGAATCTGCTTCTAAGACAAAGGTTCAGTCTGTCATTAGAATAAGATTCCTGAGTCAGAAACCAAGCCATATGGCTTTAAGAAAAACTAAGGTTTTTAAAGATCTTTGGGTTAAATAACTATTGTTTCCTGGTAACTTACGATAAACTCCTGACAAGTTTGAAAGCCACAAAAATTTTCATAAATAAAAAGTCCTAAAAAGGTTTATTTAATATGATATAAATTACATGGAACATGTTTTTAAAGTCGTAAGAAGTGCCTGATTCTTTCTTTTTGGGTTGTTGCTAACTTCGTTGATTTATCTTTGGAGTCTAACCCCATTAAAAGCCAATGGTTTGACTGCAGAATTCACATCATTTACCTATGAAGTGATTTTTGTTGCTGTTCAGGTATTTAGAGCCCTAATGGTCTTGGTATATTCTTGATATATCCTGACTGCATGGTGTTGTGTCTCAATATTATGTGTTACATCTGAAGTTCTTTAAAAATATGGTTAATGGTTCGTAACTGATTTCTGTCAGGTCTTTCATTATCAAGGATTATGTGTTACCAATTAGTCATGCCTATATTAAGTTTTTGTCAGCTACAGATAAGTTTTTACTTTACTGATTTTCTGAAAACACTTGACCAAAATATCTAAACTAAAGGGCACTATGGGTTTTATGTGAGAATACTCCTGATGCTTTAAGGTCCGACTTTCTGGAGATAAGAAACCATATTCCTCTTTTCTCCTAAATTATCTAACTAGTGGGTTTAAATATTGTAACTCTTGAATTAAAAGTTCTTGTTGACAAACTTAACAAAGTTGTGGATATCATGACCAGAAAGGTGTCTGAAATTTGCCCCATGAGTTTACAAATTAGAATAGCAATCTTAGGCTTGGCAGAATGCTGAGGCACATGAAAAACAGTTACTGATGCTGCTCATGCGTGAACAAACACCTCAGGAAATTTGTTTCCTTGGTTCAAAAGCCTTAGAGTCATGGTTTTGAAACAGGCTGCTCAGCCATATTTTGAACCGTACCTGAGCCATTTTTTCTCTTCTTCCTTCTTTCTCTTCTTTCCCTCCGCCAGCCCATCCTTGCCTCCAAGTAAGAT
This sequence comes from Loxodonta africana, assembly GCF_030014295.1. Taxonomy (NCBI): domain Eukaryota; kingdom Metazoa; phylum Chordata; class Mammalia; order Proboscidea; family Elephantidae; genus Loxodonta; species Loxodonta africana. Next base: position 229,148 of record NW_026975012.1, on the reverse strand, counting down.
CCTGATGTTAGCTCCCCAAATGGTTAAGTGTTAACCAATGTTTCCTCTAAGACTGTGGAAAACAAGTGATATTGATCTAAGCCTGTCAAATAAGACAAAGGATGGCGCCAGCTACGCCCTGAGCTGATGGGATAATGGCAGGAAAAGATCAACACGTTTGAGAAAGGACCATCAAAACCAAACAAGAAAAAGAGCGCACATTCCACAAGTCCCTAAAACTTATCGCCCCTTTTCCCTTAAAAACCCGAACCCATCGGTAGTCTGGTGAGACAGACGACTTTAGGAGGAGATCATTCCCCTCTGTCTCCATATACCGGTATATCTAATAAAGCTCTTGCTACCCACCTCACCCCGTCTCAAGAATTGGCTCTCTGCGGCAGGCGGCTCTAACTCGTGAACTTGCGGTAACAGCTTCAGTGGTGAATTCAGACAATTAGCCTAGTGTTAGTGTTTCTGTTCTACCCCCTGATTTGCTGTAAGGTGCCTGAGATCTTAAAAAGAGATAGTATTGAATATTTTTAATCGAAGATTCTATAACAAGATCATGCCATGAAAGACTTGTACATAATTCTCTTAGAATCCAGATTTCTGACTTTCATAGAAGTTGGGGCAACCCACACAGGCCATAGCCTTTGGGTATCCTTTTATAAACAATTGCCCAGATAAACTAGCAAGATGATTTTGCTCTGGGCAATGTGCTTTTTTTGAAGAATTCAGTCTGTTTTGAAAAACTGACTCCAAAGATTAGACTGAGTTATGTTTAGGGTAAATATGCAGAAAATTATGTATCTTAAACCAGATTCTCAGAGATCAACCTCATGGCACAGACTTCATCTTGTCTTAGATTCCAGTTCTGCTTCTGAATAAGTGATCCATGACTGTTAATAGGTAAACCAAAGAGGGACAGCTTGCCCTCAGTGAGAATGCTTAGTATGTTTTAGATGGATTAACTGAAGGCCTCCAACAAGAAAAGCCAGTGGTGAAAACTTAGTTGTCACATGTAAGTTTTTGTATATTTTCTGTTTTCTCTGGACAAACTTTGTGTGTTAAAGGTAATGTTAAGTTTATCATCCTTTGTAAAACAAGAGTCAGAAGGAAGCCCATTGGTCCAACACTCAGGGTATGGTTGGTAACTTTAATTCCTATTTATGGTATATTTAAATTGGAGAAATCTTTAAGAAATTTATGCAAAAAAAAAAAAAAAATTAGAGAGTGTGTAGAAGACCCTGAGAGATTTAAGGATGAGTTCGTGAAATGCAGCTTGAATTTTAATCTGACCTAGAGAGATGTGATGGTCATTTTAACTCACTGTTGTAGTACGGATGAAGACACTAAGATCCTGACTAAGGCTAGAGGACAGACAGACGGTGGTAACTGGCTACAACCAACACATGTTATTTTCAGACTGGGAGGAGAAACAGTCCCCAATGAGGAGCCAAATTGGGATTACAATAGAGATGGTACAAAAAAAAAAAGAAAAAAAAAGCCAACTCTTTAGTTCCATGTGTAATAGGCAAGATTTAGAAGCGTATAGCCAAGCCTGTTAATTATAATAGAGTAAAAGAAATTACCCAGACAGAAGAGAACTCAGCAGGCTGATTGAGGCTTTTAAGAAATAGTCTGACCCTGAGTGTCCAAAAGAAAAGACTTTGCTAACTATTATTAAAAAGAAACTGCAAAAGATAGAGGCAGGACCCCAGATGCCACTCTCATGACTGGTTGAGGAAAACTTTAAGGTCTTTAAGAGCAGGGAACTGGAAGCAGAAGAGAAGATGAAGAAAAAGTCCTGATTGTTGGCAGTAGCACATCAGGACCCACCTCGAGGTAACCCAACGGGATCTTAAAGACGAAGGCCTCCACAAGAATTTCTTCATCGGCTGGTGAGTATCAAGCCAGACCAATGTGGGTATTGAAAAAAGGAGAGGCCATTAAGGTGGATTGCCCTGAGTGTTCTATAACAGGGTGCCCAGTTGACTTCCACCAGAAGCCAGTACAGGCAGGCCCACAGTGCCTGATGTCCCTCTTGGAAGAGAAGGAAGAGTAGCCCTATCGACAAGGCCCAGAAGTCCACTCACCTCCGGCCAGAAGACCATCACTATTTCCGCAACGGAGCCTTGGGTTACTCTTGACATGGGAGGTAAGGAGACTGAATTTTTGCTAGACACGAAAGCTACCTTCCCTGTTTTAACCCAAAATCCAGTCATGACTGTATAGTCATTGGGGTTGACAGAAAGCTTAAGGTAAACAACTTTACTTTTCCCCTTTCCTGTGGTGGGCCAAAGAATGTAAAAAACAAAAGAGGGGGAGGTCAAGATACTTGGTGGGCAGTGCAGAAAACATTCCCCTCTATTACTCCGTTTCTACCCTTTTGGGGCCCACCTCCTAGGTACCCCAGAGTTAAACTTAAAAGTGTGCCAAACCTTGAACCCTGCCACCCTTTTATACAATTATCAGCCAGACTGGTATTATTGAGACAAGAGCTTTACCACCAGAAACGTCAGCCCAAAAAGCTAACTGCCCTGGTGCGTGCCCTAAGAGAAAAGAAGGTTTTTTTCTTAGAATGAGACAGGATGGATGAAGAATGATGAGAGAATATATGTTCCCGAGTACTTATTATGGAAAATAGTAAAAGCGTTCCATGATGCCACACACTATGGCAGGGATGCCCTCCTAAGACTATTGTCTAAATGTATAAAAAGAAAAGGGCTATTAAAACAAATAGTTCCCTGATTTAGACCACTAAGGTCTTTCCGTGACAGAAGCCACGGTAGTGTCTACAGCCTTAACGGGAGGAATAATATTATTCACGTTCGGCCCCTGCCTGTTTAAGCTTTTAGTCAGGCCAAGCTCCTGGTCATGCAAGGCTACCAACTGATTCCCTAAGATGGGATACTGATAGTAACTTAGATCAGGTAGTGAAAGACTTCTGCTCCATTAGGAAAAACAATGCCCCAGTCCAGCAAGAGGAAGTTACAGAAGCAGAGACCTTCATCCACATTCCCATAAAGATTCATGGGGTTGAATCTCTCGGGGGAGTAAGACAAGTGAGCAAAGGCCTGAGATTAGAGGGTGCCTGTTTGAGAAATAGTGAAGAGACTGGTGTGCTTAGAGGAAAAGAAAGTAAAAGAGAAATACACTACATTATAAGAGAGGTAATAGGGGGATGAGTGTGGAACCCAGAGACTTTGTAAGACAAAGAACAGAGGGACCCACAAATCTGCAAAGTAACAAGAAATAGGCCAGGGTGCAAAAACAAAGCCATTCCCCAGAGGAACGGAGCAGGCAGGGTATCTAAAAACAGCTCACAAACTTCTTTAAAGTTGCATTTCAGAAAAAGCTGGAGAAAACCAGGCCCAAGGACATGCACAAAACATCCACCTGTGACCGCTGTGAGACCTTCCACCAGCGGCAATGAGGGGCTACAGACCCAGCCAGGGAATAGACCCCGGAGAGCAGGAAAATGCCCAGGCGTGACATCCCATAATACGTCCTGCTACGAATCCCAGCAGCATCCAGTACAGAAGCCATCTTGGAAAGCTACTACCCAAGCACCTTAGTTAACATATCTCCACCTACACCTATAAGTACACACAAACCTAATCCTGCCAAAGAACATTTAAAAACTCAGGCCGTTCTTTTATTCTGAGAGATCAGGGTAGGCATTGCTCTAGACTCTCCTCATCTCCAATTACAAGCATCTCTGATAAAACTACATGCCTTATATACTCATTCCTGACCAGCGAGAGGCAAGAACCTTATTCCAGTAACATCCTCATGGGTGGAAACCCCTGCTGTGGACAGGTTTGACACACCTGGAGAGCAGGCAGGCACCTCTTTTCCACTTAGGTTAGGATATCAGTAGGCAAGGCGCCCTTCCCCACCATGTATGGCTGCTCTCTGTATGTGTTCATTCAGGAAATCTCTTCATTCTACCCCTGACAACATCACAAGTATGAGGGGCTTGACAGAGAGCCTGGAGATTAAACAGGGGAGGCTTCTGGCTGTACCGCTTTCCAAAGGACACAGAATAGCAGGTAGACTCTCTGGACGGTATTAGCTTCTGTTAATTGGCGTGGGCAATACACTACGGGCAAACCCTAGCCAGGTGGACCTTGTGGGCAGATGCAACCTCTCAGGAGACTAATATTTCCGCTGATCCTTAGTGTGCTGAAAACCGCCCAGGGCCAAGTGGGATGGGTAGAGAACATTGACCCACACCTCCCCGGGGCCTTTTCTGGGACTAAAGATCCGACCTGGTCTGAACATCATCACCCTCTCACCACACATCTTTCCTGCACACATAATCCGGCCTTTCTCCATCAGTACCTCATCCTACTAAAAAAAAAAGCATGCCGCTAAAAAAGGCCAATGCCAGGTGAATCGAGGAGGCACTGCCATTTACCAAATTTTTGCTGTCTACACGTCCCCGCTTCCGGTGCAAGGCTCCGTATGTGGCCGGGCTCCGAAGGCAAGGCCAAAATCCTGGCAGCCTGGACCCCAGCACTCCAAAGCTTTATGGACGTGGGGACACGGATGACTTGTTTGCCACATACAGGACAATCCTTGGGGTCTTCACTGGCTCGCCATTCAGCTCCACGACGTCCACTTCTGCCCCTGGCCTTTGGCCGGTGCCCCATTAAACGTGTGCTCCGCAGCGATCTTTCTACACTCATCACTATCATTCTGCCACCAGGGGATAAGTGAGTGTGCGAGTCACCATTTGTCACTGGCAGCAGTGTCACAGGTCACTAGACTTCCAGATACCAGCTGACCTAGGCTGCCTTCTGCCCCAGGCAATGTCCGGAATACATTATTCCAGATGGTGACACCTGGGCACTGGCAGAAATTAATTTTCATCAACACAGAGGTCTGAGTAAGGGTCAACAGGCCAGGTAGGTGAAGTGAAGGCCAGGTGCGCGGGGCTAAGGCTTATTTGCCATCACCATGGAGACAGTCCCCCACAGGAAGAGTGGGCGGAGCTTATGAGGAGCCTGGTGACAAAAATCAGCAAATGGCAGAGATCTGGCCCAACAGGAAGACGACACAGGGCCCTCCATTATGACCTATGACACCCAGTGGCCACAGGATTTGAGCACACCCTGGGAAAGGCTCCACAGGCACAAGGGAGAACCTGGTGCGGACTGCTTCAGGGCATTGGCAGAGCAGGCCAGGGTCCAATTTTCCCACTTCCCCGAGGATATCAGTAGGCAAGGCATCCCCACTCAGCATCTCTTGCCTCTCTCTGTCTCTCTCTGCTTGTGTTCCTTCTCTGAAATCTCTTCCTTCTCCCCCTTGTCACTTCACACCTTGGAGTGCCTGACAGAGGGCCTAGAGACCAAAGAGCAAAGGGGGAAGGCCTCTGGCTCTACTGCTTGCCCATGGGGAGAGAAGTTCTGGTAGTCTATCTGGAAGGTCTAAAGAGTAGTGATTGATCGGGGAGCTACATCACGGGCGGACCTGGCCAGGGGAAGCTCGCTGACAAGTGGCAACCTCTCCGGAGACTACTAATTCCGCTGATAACATTCTATGCAAATAACCGGCTGAGTGCCATGGGCAGAAAACATTGACACATACCTGCCAGAGGCCTATTCTGGGTCTGAAGAGTCCACCCTGGTCTCTAGCAACTCATCATCTCAGCATACACTTTGCCTGCACGCATGGAAACCGCCTCTCTCCACGAATGTCTTCACCTGCTAGGAAACACACGATGTCACTCAGCCAAAGGAGAGCACAGGCAAAGTCAACTGAAGCCCCCATTTTCAAGATTTTGCCCTCTGCTGCTCCACAGCCTCCGGTGGCACACTGCATGTGCGTCACTTCTTGGTAGACAAGGCCGAAATCCGGGCATCCAGGGCCCAGCCGTCCAGAGTCTGCGGATGGCGGCATATGGATCACCTCTTTGCCTCGTACAGCAGGGAGGCCTGGGCCCTAGACTGGCTCCATTAGAGCTCCACGACCTCAGCTATTTTCCCTGACCTTTGGCCCGTGCCCTCGTGAGTGTGTCATCTCTACTTCCACTTCTCTTCCCACCACACTGAATCCGCCACCTGCGGATACCTGAGCGTGGACATCAACATCTATCACTGTCTGCAGTGTCACAGGTCACTAGGTGTCTAGGCTCAGGCTGACCTTGGCTGTCTTCTGCCCAGGCAAGGCGCCTAATCCTTCCAAGGAAATGAGGACACCTGCTCACTGGCCGACAACCTTTCTTTCATGCACACAGCGGTCTAGATGAGGGGAAAGAGGCCAGGTAGGCCAGGTGAAGGCTGAGTGCGGGGCCTAAGGCTTTTTTCCCAATCACCATGGTGACAGCCACCGGAAGGCTGGGCGGAACTTCTGACGGGGACGAGCCACAAACACTGAGCCAATAGGAGAGGTCCAGCCTAACCGGCCAGTTTCGCAGAGCCCTCCATTTTACCCATGGACAGACAACGGCCCCTTGCGTCTTTGGCCACAAAATCCAGGGCACCCAGGGAATAACTTCACAGTAGGCAACCCCTGATGTCAACACGTTCGACACACTGGGACAGCAGGCAGGTACCTCTTTTCCACTTACGCTAGGATATCACTAGGCAAGGCGCCCTTCCTCAGCATCTGTGGCCTCTCTGTATGTGTTCCCTCAGAGGAATCTCTTCATTCTACCCGAGACACATCACAAGTATGAGGGGCCTGAGAGAGAGCCTAGAGATGGAACGGGGGAGGCTTCTGGCTGTACTGCTTTCCCGTGGGTAGAGAATAGCAGGTAGCCTCTCTGGAAGGTCTTAGCTTCTGTTGACTGACACGCGCAATACAGTAGGGGCGGAGCGTGGCCAGGTGGAGCTTGTGGGCAGATGCAACCTCTCCGGCAACGAATAATTGCGCTGCTGCTTTGTATGGTGAATACCTCCCCCCGCCAAGGGGGATGAGTACAGAACATTGAACCACACCCGCCAGGGGCCTTTCCTGGGACTAAAGATCCCAACACGGTCTCAATGTCGTCACCCTCTCAACACACACCTTTCCTGCACACGTAATCCTGCCTTTCTCCGTCAGGGCCCTATCCTACCAGGAAAAAAAGCAAGCCGCTCAAAAAGGCCGATGCCAGGGAAATCGAGGAAACACTGCCAGTTTCCAAATTTTGGCTGTCTACACGTCCCCGCCTCCGGTGCAAGGCTGCCTATGTGGCCGGGCTCCCAAGGCAAGGCCGAAATCCTGGCAGCCTGGGCCCCAGCAGTGCAATGGTTGATGGACGTGGGGACACGGATGACCTGTTCGCCACATACAGGAGGGATCCTTGGGCCCTTCACTGGCTCGTCATTCAGCTCCACGACATCCACTACTGGCCCTGGCCTTTGCTTTGGCTGCTGCCCCATTAAACGTGTGCTCCGGAGCTATGTTTCTCCACCCATCACTATCATTCTGCCACCAGGGGATATGTGAGTGTGTAGTCACCATTTGTCACTGGCAGCAGTGTCACAAGTCACTAGACTTCCAGCTACCCGCTGACCTAGGCTGCCTTCTGCCCCAGGCAAGGTCCCGAATCCTTTATCCCAGATGCTGACACCTGGGCACTGGCGGACATTGATTTTTATCAACACAGAGGTCTGAGTGAGGGTCAGAGGGCCAGGTAGGTGAAGTGAAGGCCAGGTGGGCGGGGCTAAGGCTTCTTTGCCATCACCATAGAGACAGTGCCCCCACCGCAAGAGTGGGCGGAGCCTGTCATGGGCCTGGTGAAAAGACTGAGCCCATGGCAGAGATCCGGCCCGCCACGCAGAAGACACAGGGCCCTCCATTGTGACCTATGACACCTAGTGGCCACAGGATTTGAGCACACCCCGGGAAAGGCTACCCAGGCACAAGGGAGCCCCTGGTGTGGACTGCTTCAGGGCATTGGCAGAGCACGCCAGGTACCTCTTTCCCACTTTCCTGAGGATATCAGTAGGCAAGGCATCCCCACTCAGCATCTCTTGCCTCTCTCTGTCTCTCTCTGCTTGTGTTCCTTCTCTGAAATCTCTTCCTTCTCCCCCTTGTCACTTCACACCTTGGAGTGCCTGACAGAGGGCCTAGAGACCAAAGAGCAAAGGGGGAAGGCCTCTGGCTCTACTGCTTGCCCGTGGGGAGAGAAGTTCTGGTAGTCTATCTGGAAGGTCTAGAGAGTAGTGATTGATTGGGGAGCTACATCACGGGCGGACCTGGCCAGGTGAAGCTTGCTGACAAGTGGCAGCCTCTCCGGAGACTACTAATTCCGCTGATAACATTCTATGCAAATAACCGGCTGAGTGCCATGGGCAGAAAACATTGACACATACCTGCCAGAGGCCTATTCTGGGTCTGAAGAGTCCACCCTGGTCTCCAGCAACTCATCATCTCAGCACACACTCTGCCTGCACGCATGGAAACCGCCTCTCTCCACGAATGTCTTCACCTGCTAGGAAACACACGATGTCACTCAGCCAAAGGAGAGCACAGGCAAAGTCAACTGAAGCCCCCATTTTCAAGATTTTGCCCTCTGCTGCTCCACAGCCTCCGGTGGCACACCGCATGTGCGTCACTTCTCGGTAGACAAGGCCGAAATCCGGGCATCCAGGGCCCAGCCGTCCAGACTCTACGGATGGCGGCATATGGATCACCTCTTTGCCTCGTACAGCAGGGAGGCCTGGGCCCAAGACTGGCTCCGCTAGAGCTCCACGACCTCAGCTATCTTCCCTGACCTTTGGCCCGTGCCCTCGTGAGTGTGTCATCTCTACTTCCACTTCTCTTCCCACCATGCTGAATCCGCCACCTGCGGCTACCTGAGCGTGGACATCAACATCTATCACTGGCTGCAGTGTCACAGGTCACTAGGTGTCTAGGCTCAGGCTGACCTTGGCTGTCTTCTGCCCAGGCAAGGAGCCTAATCCTTTCAAGGAAATCAGGACACGTGCTTACTGGCTGACATCCTTTCTTTCATCCACACAGCAGTCTAGATGAGGGGAAAGAGGCCAGGTAGGCCAGGTGAAGGCTGAGTGCGGGGCCTAAGGCTTCTTTCCCAATCACCATGGACACAGCCACCGGAAGGCTGGGCGGAACTTCTGACGGGGACGAGTCACAAACACTGAGCCAATAGGAGAGGTCCAGCCTATCCAGCCAGTTCCGCATAGCCCTGCATTTTACCCATGGACATACAACAGCCCTTCGTGTCTTTGGCCACAAAATCGAGGGCACCCAGGGAATAACTTCACAGTAGGCAACTGCTGATGTGGACACGTTCGACACACTGGGACAGCAGGCAGGTACCTCTTTTTCACTTACACTAGGTTATCAGTAAGCAAAGCACCCTTCCTCAGCATCTATGGCCCCTCTCTGTATGTGGTCATTCAGAGAAATCTCTTCATTCTACCCCTGAGACACATCACAAGTATGAGGGGCCTGAGAGAGAGCCTGGAGATGAAACGGGGGAGGCTTCTGGGTGTACCACTTCCCCTTGGATAGAGAATAGCAAGTAGTCTCTCTGGAAGGTCTTAGCTTCTGTTGATTGACATGGGCAATACCGTGGGGGTGGACACTGGCCAGGTGGAACTTGTGGGCACATGCAACCTCTCCAGCGACGAATAATTCTGCCGCTGCTTTGTGTGGTGAAAACCTCCCCCCGCAAACTGGGATGGGCAGAGAACATTGACCCACAGCTTCCAGTGGCCTCTCCTGGGACTAAAGATCCCAACCTGGTCTCAGCGTCGTCACCCTCTAAGCACACACCTTTCCTCCATACATAAGCCTGCCTTTCTCTGTCAGTGCATTATCCTACTAGGAAAAAAAGCATGTCAGTCAGAAATGGCGATGCCAGGGAAATCGAGGAGACACTGCCATTTTCCAAATTTTTGCTGTCTCCATGTCCCTGCCTCTGGTGGAAGGCTTCGTATGTGGCCGGGCTCCGAAGGCAAGGCCTAAATCCTGGCAGCCTGGGCCCCAGCATTCCAGTGGCTTATGGATGTGGGGACACCGATGACCCGTTTGCCGCATTTAGAAAATCAACATTCAGTATAGAAGATAGAGTATGGAATAGAGAATGTAGAAAATATAGACTATAGAAGAATATAGAATATTGAACATAGAATATAGAATGTAGAATACAAAACACACATTATGAAATAAAGTATAAATTACACAGAACATAGAATATATATTATAGAATATAGAAGAAAATAGAATATAGAATGTAAAATAGAGAATACACAATATAGAAGAATATGGAACAAATGGAGAATATGGAGTATAGAATATAGAAAAATATAGTATGTAAAAAGATAGAATATGGAAGAACATAGACTATAGAATACAGAATATAGAGGAATTTAAAATATAGAATGTAGAATATAAAATACGCAATATAGGATATGGAAGAATATTGTATGAAGACAAATATGGAATATAGAACATCGAATATAGAATACAGAGTATGGAATAGAGAATATACAAAAATAGAGAAGGTAGAAAAACATCGAAGAACACAGATCACAGAATATAGAGACTTTAAAATATAGAATATGATACAGAGAACACTGAAGATACAATACAGAATATAAACGAACTTTGAAAATAGAAGAATATAGTGTATAGAAGATTTGGAATAAAGAAGTGTATAGAATATATGTTATAGAAGAACACAGCATAAAGAATACATAATATAGAAGAAAATAGAATATAAATTCAGAATATAGAATACAGAAGAATATAATATGTACAATGTAGAATAGCGACTATAGAATGCAAACTATAGAATGAAGAATATAGGAGAATATAAATTACAGAATACAGAAGATAATAAATTATACAATATACATGATTATGGAAAATACAATGTAGAATGTAAAATGTAGAATATAGGAGAAAATGGAATACAGAATATACAAGAATATGGAATGTTGAATATAGTATCAAGAATATGGAATATAAAATACACAAAAATATAGTATATGTAAAATATAGAAAAAAGAAGATTGAGTATAGAACATAGAATACAGAAAAATCTAGAATATAGAATCTAGAAGAATATAGACTGTAGAATTTAGAATACAGAATGTAGAATATGGAAGATTTTAGAATATAGAATGTAGAATATACAGTATAGAATACAGAATATGGAATATACAACCTAGACTATGGAAAAACATAGAAATAGAATATAAAAGAATACAGAACATAGAAGAATATAGAATATAAAATACAGAATATAGAGTATAGAAGAATTTAGAACATAGAATATAGAATATGGACTATAGAATACAGAGGAATATAGTATATAGAATATAGAACATAGAAGATACAATACAGAATATAAAAGAATATAGATTATAGAAGAATATAGAATATGGAAAATATGAGAATGTAGAATATAATTATAGAAGAATACAGAATGTTGAAAAATATAGAATACAGAATATAGGAAAACAAAGAGCATAAATTTAGAATATAGAAGATACAGATGTATGAATGCAGAATATAGAAGAATAAAGAATATAGATTACAGAATATAGAAGATAGAACGCAGAAGAAAATAGAATATTGACAAATATAGGGTATAGGATATACACTACTGAAGAATACAGAATACAGAAAGTAGAAGAATATAGATTACAAACTATAGAAGAATATAGAAGGTAGAATAGAGAATACGGAATAGACTGTAAAAAAGAATATTAGATTACAGAAGAATATAGAGATTAGAATGCAGAATATACAATAAAAATATAGAAGATAGAAGAATACAGAATTCAGAAAAATTTAGAACATAAAATGTAGAATATAGAAAAAAATAGAATATAAAATGTAGAATGGAGAACATGGAATATGGAATAGGGTACAGAGAAGAATAAAGAATATTGAAAAATTTAAAATATAGAATGTAGACTGCAGAATATTGAATATAGAATTTAGAATGTACAATATAGAATACAGCAGATAGAAGAATATAGATTATAAGTGAAGAATATAGAATAAGAATGTAGAAGAGTATAGAATGCAGAACATAGAAGAATATAGAATGCAGAATGTAGAATACAGAATAAGGAATATAGAATGTAGAATACAGAAGAATATAGTATATAAAAATATAGAATATAGAATATTGACTATGGAATATAGAATACAGAGTATGAAATAGAGAATATAGAAAAAATATAGAATAGAGATAAATATAGACTATAGAATAGAATATGTACAAAGTAGAATTTAGAATATAGAATATAGAACATAGAATACAGAGGAATATAGATTATAGAATATAGAAGATTCTGGAATATAGAATGTAGAATTAAATACAGAATATAGGAGATGGAATATAAGAGAATATAGAATGCAGAATATAGTATACAGAATATGCAATATGGAATATAGAATACAGAAAATTATAAAATATATACACTATAGAAAAAAATTGAATATAGAATACAGACAATGGAACATAGAAAAATACAGAAAATGTAGAATGTAAAATACAGAATATACAATATAGAAGAATATACGATACAGACTATGGAAGAATATAGAGTATAGAATGTAGAATACAGAATACAGAAAATTATATAGAAAAGTATATAATATAGAAAAAGAACACTGAATATGCAACACAGAGTATGGAATATAGAATATAGAAGAACATAGAATATAGAATACAAAATATAGAATATGAAATAAAGCATAAAGAACACAGAATATAGAACAATATAGATTAAAGAATATAGAAGATAATGGAATATAGAATATAAAATGCAGAATATACAATATAGAAGAATATAGAATACAGAATATAGACGAATATAGAATATAGAAGGAAGAATGAAGAATATGGAATATAGAATACAGAAAAATATAGTATGTAGAAAAATATAGAAGAATATGGAAGAAAAAAGAATACAGAACATAGAATATGGAAGAATTTAAAATATACAATGCAGAAAGTAGAATATGAAATGTGCAATATAGAATATAGAGGAATATTGTATGTAGAAAAATATAGAATATAGAACATCGAATATAGACTAGAGTATGGAATATAGAACATACAAAAATATAGAATACAGAGGAACATCGATTATAGAATGTAAAGAATTTCAAATATAGAATATGGAACATAGAACACTGAAGATAGAATACAGAATATAAAAGAACTTTGAAAATAGAAGAATATAGTGTATAGAGGATTTGGAATAAATAAGCATATAGAATATACATTATAGAAGAATATAGCATAGATAACAGAATATAGAAGAACATAGAATATACGTTTAGAATATAGAATACAGAAGAATATAAAATGTACAATGTGAAATACAGATTACAGAATGCAAAATATAAAATGAAGAATATAGGAGAATATAGATTATAGAATATTATAAATTATACAATACAGAAGATTATGGAATATAGAATGTAGAATGTAAAATATAGAATGTAGGAGAATATGGAATACGGAATATAGAAGAACATAGAATGTTGAATATAGTATCAAGAATATGGAATATAGAATACACAAAAATATAGTATATGTAAAAATATAGAAAATGGAAGATTGAATATAGAACATAGCATACAGAAGAATATAGAATACAGAATGTAGAATATAGAAGATTTTAGAATATAGAATGTAGAATATACTTTATGGAATATAGAATACAGAAGAATATAGTATAGAGAAAAATATAGAATATGCAACATAGAACATCGAATATAGAATGGAGAGTATGGAATATAAAAAAAGGAAAATATAGAATATAGAAGAACATAGAATTTAGAATGTGGAATATAGAATACAGAGGAATTTGGAATATAGTATACAATACAGGGTATTAATAGAGAATATAGAAAAGTATAGAATAGAGATAAATATAGAATATAGAATAGAGTATGTACAAAGTACAATACAGAATATAGAGTATAAAATATAGAATAAAGAACATAGAATATAGAAGAATATACATTACAGAATATAGAAGATTCTGGAATATAGAATATAGAAGATGGAATATAAGAGAATATAGAATGTAGAATATAGTTTATAGAATATGCAATATGGAACATAGAATACTGAAATTATAAAAAATATAGACTATAGGAAAAAACATTGAATATAGAATACAGACAATGGAATATAGAAAAATATAGAATGTAGAATACAGAATAGAAAATATAGAATAGAAAATACATAATATAGAGAATATACATTATAGAATATAGAAGATTATGGAATATAGAATGTACAATGTAAAATACAGAATATACAATATAGAACAATATATAGTACAGACTATAGAAGAATATAGAATGTAGAATATAGAATACGGAAAATTATACAGAAAAATATAGAATATAGAAAAAGAACATTGAATATAGAACACAGAGTATGGAATATAGAATATAGAAAAAATAGAATATAGAAGAACATACAATGGAGAATATAGAATATGAAATAAAGCATAAAGAACACAGAATATAGAAGAATATAGATTATAGAATATAGAAATAATGGAATATAGAATATAGAATGTAAAATACAGAATCTACAACATAGAAGAATATAGAATTCAGAATATAGAATAATATAAAATATAGAAGGAAGAATGTAGAATATGGAATGTAGAATACAGAAAATTATAGTATATAGAAAAATACAGAATATGGAAGAACATAGAATAAAGAATTTAGAATGTAGAATACAGAACATAGAATATGGGAGAATTTAAAATATACAATGTAGAATATAGAATATGGAATACAGAAGAATACTGTATGTAGAAAAATATAGAATATAGAATACAGAGTATGGGATATAGGATATACAAAAATATAGAATATAGAAGAACATAGATTATAGAATATAGAGAATTTAAAATATAGAATATGGAACACAGAACACTGAAGATAGAATACAGAATACAAAAGAACTTTGAAAATAGAAGAATGTAGTGTATTCTATATTTTACATTCTACATTCCATAATTTTCTATATTCTATAATCTGTATTCTACAGTCTTTATTCTATATTTTATATTCTATTTCTGTATTCTACATTCTACTTTCTATATTCTAAATTCTGTATTACATGTTCTTGTCTAATCTATATTCTGTATTGTATAGTCTTCTACTGTGTATATTCTTCTATAATGTATATTCTATATTCTTCTGTATTCTATATTCTAATTCTTCTATTCTTCCATATTGTGTATTCTACATTCTACTATATTCTTTTTCTTGTATTTTCTATAGCCTTCTCTATATTCTTCTATATTCTAAATTTATATTCAATATTCTTCTATATTCTGTATTCTATATTCTTCTGTAATGTATATTCTATAATCCATATTCTTGTTTATATTCTTCTGTATTCCATATTCTTGTATATTCTATATTCTACTATTTTCTATATTCCTTTACATTCTGTATTCTATCTTCTGTGTTCTGTGTTCTATGTTCAGTTTTCTTCTACGTACTATTTCCTTCTATATTCCATATTCTATATTCTAAATTCTTCTATATTCTATATTCCACATTCTAAATTCTATGTTCTATAGTCTATATTTTCCTATATCCTATAAACCATAGTCTCTATTCTATATTCGATGTTCTATGTTCTATATTTTTCTCTATGCTATATTCTTCTGTATTCTATATTCCATATTGTATAGGCTACATTTTAAAATCTTCTATATTCTACATTATATATTAAACATTTGCAATTTTTCTATATTCTATATTTTTCTATATTCAATCTTCTATTTTCTATATATTTACATATACTATATTTTTGTGTATTCTATATTCCATATTCTTTGTACTGTATTCAACATTCTATATTCTTGCCTGCGGGACTCTGTTCCGGCCTGTTCTCGCCTGCAGGCCTCTCTGTTAGGGCCTATTATTGCCTGCGGGGCTCCTCTATTCGGGCCTATTCTTGCGAGAATCTCCGTTCGGGCCTATTCTGGCCTGGGAGACTCTCCAGGTGGGCCTATCCTGGCCTGCGGGACTCTCCGTTCGGGCCTATTCTCGCCTGCGGGGCTCCTCTATTCGGGCCTATTCTTGCCTGCGGGACTCTGGGCCTATCCTGGCCTGCGGGACTCTCCGTTCGGGCCTATTCTCGCCTGCGGGGCTCCTCTATTTGGGCCTATTCTTGCATTCAGGAATCTCCGTTCGGGCCTATCCTGGCCTGCGGGACTCTCCGTTCGGGCCTATTCTCGCCTGCAGGACCTTCCGTTCCGGCCCATTCATGCCTGTGGGACACTCTGTTCGGTCCTATTCTTGCCTGTGGGATCATTCATTCGGGCCTATTCTTGCCTCCAGGACTCTCCTTTAGGGCCTATTCTTGCCTGCGGGACTTTCCGTTCGGGACTATTCTTACCTGCCAAACTCTCTCTTCGGGCCTAATCTTGCCTACGGGAGCGTCTTTTCGTTCCTCCTCTTGCCTGCGGTTGTTCTTCTATTTGGGCCTGTTCGTGCCTACGGAGCTCTGTTATTCAGGCCTGTTTGAGCCTGCAGGCCTCCGTTATTCAGGCCTGTTTGAACCTGCGGGCCTCCGTTATTCAGGCCTGTACATGCGTGCGGGGCTCCGCTATTTGGTGTGTCCGTGAGTGCGGGGCTCCGCTCTTCGGGCCTGCTCGTGCCTGTGGAGCTCCGGTGTTCGTGCATGGCAGGTTCCGCTATTCCCCGTGTTCGTGTTCGTACGTGTGGGGCTCTGCTATTCGGGCATGTTCTTGCCTGTGGGGCTCCTCTATTAGGGGATATTCTTGCCTGCGGGACTCTCAGTTTGGGCCTATTCTTGCCTGCCGGACTCTCCATTCGGGCCTATACTTGCTTGCAGAACTCTCCGTTCAGGCCTGTTCTTCCCTGTGGGACTCTCTGTTCCGGCCTATTCATGCCTGCGGGGCTCTCCTTTCGAGACTATTCTTGTCTGCGGGACTCTCCGTTGGGGCCTGCGGGACTCTCCTTTCGGGCTTCTCCTCACCTGCGGGGCTCCGCTATTCGGGCCTGCTCGTGCGTGCGGGCTACCCTATAGGACTATAAAAAATACGATACAGGGTATAGATTATAGAAGAACATAGAATACAGAATTTGGAATATAGAAAATAGAATGTAGAATAAAAGAAAAGAATGTAGAATACAAAATATAAAATGAAGAGTATTGATTATGGATTATAAAAAAATAGAATATAGAAAATTATGAAATGTAGAATGTAAAATACAGAAGAATATAGAATGCATACTATAGAAGAACACAGAATGTAGAATATAGAATATGGAACATAGGATATACCATACAGAAAAACAGTATATAGAAAGATAAAGAATATTGAATATAGAACTTTAAATATACAATATAAAATACAGAGAATGGAATATACAACCTAGATTTTGGAAGAATATAGAAATAGAATATAAAAGAATATAGAATTTAGAATGTAGAGTATAGAATATAAAATATAGAATATAGAAGAATTTAGAACGTAGAATATAGAATATGGACTATAGAATTTAGAGGAATATAGTATATAGAAGAACATAGAAGATGCAATACAGAATATAAAAGAAAAAAGAATACAGAAAAATATAGAGTATAGAAGAATAAGGAATATGGAAAATAGGAGAATGTAGAATATAATTATAGAAGAATGTAGAATATTGAAAAATATAGAATACAGAATATAGGAAAACATAGAGCATAAATTTAGAAGATATAGGATATAGAATGCAGAATATAGAAGAATAAAGAATATAGATGACAGACTACAGAATATAGAAGATAGAATGTAGAAGAAAATAGAATATTGACAAACGGAATATAGGGTATAAGATATACAATATTGAAGAATAGAGAATAAAGTAGAAAAATACAGATGACAAAATATAGAAGAATAGAGAATATAAGAGAATAGATTACAGAGGAATATAGAATATAGAGATTAGAAGGTAGAATATACATAAAAATATAGAATATAGAATTCAGAAAAAATTTAGAATATAAAATGCAGAATATAGAATATAGAAGAAAATGGAATGGAGAATGGAGAACATAGAATATGGAATAGATAAGAATAAAGAATATTGAAAAATTTAGAATATAGAATGTAGACTAGAATATTGAATATAGAATTTAGAATGTACAATATGGAATATAGCAGGTAGAAGAATATAGATTACAACAGAAGAATATAGAATGTAGAATAAGAATGTAGAAGAGTATAGAATACAGAACATAGAGGAATATAAAATGCAGAATGTAGAATATAGCGTATGGAATATAGAATGTAGAATACAGAAGAATATAGGATATAAAAAATATAGAACATCGAATATGGAACATAGAATACAGAGTATGGAATAGAGAATATAGAAAAATATAGAATAGACTTAAATAAAGAATGTAGAATAGAGTATGTACAAAGTAGAATAAAGAACAATACAGAAGGATATAGATTATAGAATATAGAATTAAATATAGAATGTAGAAGATGGAATATAAGAAAATATAGAATGTAGAATATACTTTACAGAATATGCAATATGGAATATAGAGTACAGAAAATTATAAAAAATATAGAATATAGAAAACAACATTGAATATAGAATACAGACAATGGAATATAGAAAAATAAAGAATTTAGAATACAGAATGGAGAATACAGAATATAGAATATAAAATATAGAACAAAAATACATAATATAGAGAATATACATTATACAATATAGAAGATTATGGAATATAGAATGTAGAATGTAAAATACACAATTTACAATATAGAAAAATATATGATACAGACTATAGAAAAATATAAAGAATGAAAAATATAAAGAATGAAGAATATAGAATACAGAAAATTGTATAGAAAAATATAGAATATAGAAAAAGAACATTGAATACAGAACACAGAGTATGGAATATGTAATATAGAAAATATAGAATATAGAATGTAGAATACAAAATATAGAATATAAAATAAAAGGTAAAGAACACAGAATATAGATTATAGAATATAGAAGATAATGGAATATAGAATATAGAATTTAAAATACAGACTACAATATAGAAGAATATAGAATACAGAATATAGTAGAATATAGAATATAGAAGGAAGAATATGGAAGAGAATACAGAAAAATATAGTATATAGAAAAATATAGACTAGAAGTATATGGAAGAATATAGAATTAAGAAAGTAGAATATAGAATACAGAGCATAGAATATGGAAGAATTTAAGATATACAATGTGGAATGTAGAATATGGAATATGAAATATAGAAGAATAGTGTATGTGGAAAAACGTAGAATATAGAACATCAAACATAGAATACAGAGTATGGAATATAGAATATACAAAAATATAGAATATAGAAGAACATAGATTATAGAATATAGAGAATTTAAAATATAGAATATGGAACATAGAACACGGAAGATAGAATACAGAATATAAAAGAACTTTGTAAACAGAACAATATAGTGTATAGAGGATTTGGAATAAAGAAGAATATAGAATATACATTACAAAAGAATATAGCATAAAGAATACTGGATATAGAAGAAAATAGAATATAAATTTAGAATATAGAATGCAGAAGAATATAAAATGTACAATGTAGAATACAGATTACACAATGCAAAGTATACAGTGAAGAATACAGGAAAGTATAGAATATAGAAGATTATAAATCATACAATATAGAAAATAATGGAATATAGAATGTACAATGTAAAATATAGAATATAGGAGAACATAGAATACGGAATATAGAAGAATATAGAATATACAAGGGTATGGAAAATACAAGAAAAAGAATATAGTAGAATGTAGAATACAGAATATTGAAGAATACAGAATATGGAATAGAGAATATAGAAGAATTAGGATATAGAATACAGAAGAATACAGAATATACATTATAGAAGAATGTACACAGTAGAAAACTATACAAGAAAGAATATAGATTACTGAAGAACATAGAATACAGAATTTAGAATATAGAATGTAGACTACAGAATATAAAATATAGAATAAAGACTATAGAATACAAAGAATTATGGAATGTAGAATGTAAAATATAAAAGAATACAGAATTTAAAAGAATACAGAATGTAGTCTATAGAATATGGAACATAGAATATACCACACAGAAAAATACAGTATATATAAAAATAAAGAATATAGAACATAGAACTTTGAATATACAATATAGAATACAGAGTATGGGAATATAGAACCTAGAATATGTAAAAATATAGAAAGAGAATATAAAAGAATATAGAACATAGGAGAATATAGAGTTTAGAATGTAGAATATAAAGTACAGAATATAGAATATAGAAGAATTTAGAACGTAGAACATAGAATATAGAGGAATATAGTATATAGAAGAACATAGGACATAGAAAATACAATGCAGAATATAAAAGAAAAAAGAATATAGAGTATAGAAGAATATGGAATATGGACAATAGGAGAATGTAGAGTATAATTACAGAAGAATATAGAAAATTGACAAACAGAATACAGAATATAGGAAAATATAGAGCAAAAGTTTAGAATATAGAAGATATAGGATACAGAATGCAGAATATAGAAGAATACAGAATATAGATGACAGACTACAGAAAATAGAAGATAGAACGTAGAAGAAAATAGAATATGGACAAATGGAATATAAGGTATAGGATATATACTATTGAACAATATAGAATAAAGAAAGTAGAAGAATATAGATTACAGACTATAGAAGAATATAGAATGTAGAATAGAGAATACAAGAGAATGTTAGATTACAGAAGAATATAGACTATAGAGATTGAAGGTAGAATAAACACTAAAAAATATAGAATATAGAAGAATATAGAATTCAGAAAAATTTAGAATAGAAAATGTAGAATATAGAAGAAAATGGAATATAGAATGTAGAATAGAGAATATAGAATGTGGAATAGAGTATAGAGAAGAAAAAGAATATTACAAAATTTAGAATATAGAATGTAGACTGTAGAATATTTAATATACAATTCAGAATGTACAATACAGAATATAGCAGATAGAAGAATATAGATTATAAGAGAAGAATATAGAATGTAGAATAAGAATGTAGAAGAGTATAGAATACAGAACATAGAAGACTATAGAATATAGAATGCAGAATGTAGAATATGGAATATATAATATAGAATACAGAAGAATATAGTATATAAAAAATATTGACTATATATTTTTTTATAGAACATAGAATATAGAACACAGAATATAGAATATGTGATATAGAATACAGGGTATGGAATAGAGAATATAGACAAATATAAAATAGAGATAAATATAGAATAGCGTATGTACAAAGTAGAATACAAAATATAGAATAAAGAACATAGAATATAGAAGAATATAGATTATAGAATATTGAAGATTCTGGAATATAGAATGTAGAATTAAATATAGAAGATAGGATATAAGAATATAGAATGTAGACTAGAGTATACAGAATATGCAATATGGAATATAGAATACAGAAAATTATTAAAAAATATAGACTATAGAAAAAATGAATATAGAATACAATCAATGGAATATAGAAAATATAGAATTTAGAAAATAGAATGTAGAATACAGAATATAAAATATAGAATAAAAATACATAATATAGAGAATATACATTATACAATATAGAAGATTATGGAATATAGAATGTAGAATGCAAAATACAGAATATACAATATAGAACAATATATGATACAGACTACAGAAGAATATAGAATGTAGAATACAGAAAATTATAGAATATAGAAAAAGAACATTGAATACAGAACACAGGATGGAATATAGAATATAGAAGAATATAGAATGTAGAATACAAAATTAGAATATAAATAAAGCATAAAGAACACAGAATATAGAATATAGATTATAGAATATAGAAGATAATGGAATAAGAATATAGAATGTAAAACAAAATATACACTACAGAAGAGTATAGAATACAGAAGATAGAAGAATGTAGAATATAGAAGGAAGAATGTAGACTATGGAATATAGAATACAGAAAAATATAGTACATAGAATATAGAAGAATATGGAAGAACATAGAATACAGAATTTAGAATGTAGAATACAGAATATAGAGCATAGAATATGGAAGAATTTAAAATATACAATGTAGAATATGGAATATGAAATATAGAATATAGAAGAATATTGTATGTAGAAAAATATAGAATATAGAACATTGAATATAGAATGCAGAGTATGGAATATAGAATATACAAAAATATAGAATATAGAAGAACATAGATTATAGAAAATAGAGAATTTGAAATATAGAATATGGAACATAGAACACTGAAGATAGAATACAGAATGTAAAAGAACTTTGAAAATAGAATATAGTGTATTCTTCTATATTTTACATTCTACATTTCATAATTTTCTGTATTTTATAATCTGTATTCTATAGTCTTTATTCTACATTTTATATTGTGTATTCTACATTCTACTTTCTATATTCTAAATTCTGTATTATATGCTCTTGTATAATCTATATTCTGTATTGTATAGTCTACTGTGTATATTCTTCTATAATGTATATTGTATATTCTTCTGTATTCTATATTCTAATTCTAAACATCCCCACATAACCCTGCTCACCTGGAACCATTGATGAGAGTTTCCAGACAACTCATCTGGGGACCAACAACCCAGATATCCCAAACCCAACCACCCTGCAATCAGCAGAGCACACACACAGCACCCAACCCCAAAACTAGGAAGATCACCCACTGCACCCACAGCCAGGGTCCAGCTGGACAGACAAACACACCACCTCAACAGAAACACCACCTATATCCTCAACAGCCCCACGAGAGACCCACACTCACACATGCAGTCATTCCTCCACCAACCCTGAGAAAGGTAGTGAGAGCATCAAAATGGCAAAATTAGAGACCAGAGCAAAACACAGGCCCAGCCTACTTGGATATATCAAAACAAAACAAAATTTCAGGGTTCAACAAACACACAGTAAATAAATAGATATAATAATTTCTTGATGCTTCGGAAACAACAGACAATATCAAATCACAAAAAGAAGCAGGACAGGATGGAGTCAGCAAGTGACTGAAATAAAGAACAAAAAAACTGCCGGGGGTAAGAAACAGCCTGTGAAAACACAGGCAAAACCAAGAAAAATAGAGACAAAATCGAGGAAGGCACTGACAAAATGAAAGAAAGCAACAAACAAACAAAAAACCCATTGTTGTCAAGTTGGTTACAACTCATAAAAGCGATAAAGAATTCAGGAAAACAATATAAAAATGAAACAACTAGAAACCATACAAAAACATCAACTAGAAAGCCAAAAGATTAAGAATAAAATTTCAGAAACAGACAACTCAAAAGAAGGATATAGGACCAGAATTGAAGCAATGGAAGGCAGATTAGTGAAATTAAAGAAAAATCCCTTGATACCAATTTGTTTGAGGAAAAATCAGAAAAAAGAATGAAGAAATCCTAATAATTATGTGGGACACTATCAAGAGGAAAAACTTGCATATGATAAGAGATCCAGTGGGTGGGGGGTGGGGGTGCAATGCAAAACACAGAGACAATTGTCAAAGTAATCCTGGCAGAAAACTTCGCTTTCTATCATCAGGAAAGACAAGAAGATACCCATCCAAGAAGCGCAATGAACCCCATACAGGATAGAGCCCAAAGAAAGTCACCAAGACTTATAAACAGATGTGCAAATAAAAAGGACCAAAGACAAACAAAGAATCCTGAGATCAGCTAAGGAAAAATAAAGTCACCTATCTAAAAAGGGGAACCAATAAAACTAATCTCCAACTATGTAGCTAAAACCATGTAGGTAAGAAGACAGTGGGAAGACCTATATAAAAGGTCGAAAGCAAAAAAAAAAAAAACAAAAAAAACCCAGTCAGCAATTCTATATTCAGTAAAACTGTCTCTCATATACAATGGCAACATTAGAATATTTCCAGATAAGCAGAAATTAAGGGAATTTGTAAAAACCAGACCAAACTTGCAAGAAATATTAAAGAGAGTCCTTCGAATAGAGAACCAAAAACATTAAACAATAATCTGATATTTGGACGCAGGACAGACCACCCAGATACCAACCCAAATAAAGAATTTTAAAAATAAAACAAAGCTAAAAGGCTAAAAACAGGGAACCAAAGACATCAATACGTAAACGATGACATCAAAACAAAAAAGAGGGAATAAATGGTGTAGTTATAGAACTTTCATATGGAGAGGAAGCCAAAGCGATAACAATAAATAAAAGACTGTTTTAAACTTAGGAAGATAACGGTAAATTTCAAGGTAATGACATAGAGGAGGTCTGGTGGTGCATTGGTTAAGTGCTCGGCTGCTAACCAAAATGTCATTGCACTGAAAGTCTTAACTAAAGAAATCTAGTAAGAGAAAGAAATAAAGGACATCCAAATTGGAAAGAAGAAGCAAAATTTTCCCTATACACAGATGAAATGAACCTATACATAGAAAACTCCAAGGATTCCACAAAAAAACTACTGGAACTAATAGAAGGAGTCAGCAAAGTAGCAGGGTACAATATCATATTAGTTGGATTCCTCTACATCAACAAAGAGAACTTCAAAAAGTAAATCACAAAAAGAATGCCATTTATAATAGCCCCCCAAATGATAAAATACTTGGGAATAAATCTAACCAGGGATATAAAAGACCTATACAAAGAAAACTACAAAATGCTACTCTACTGCAAGAAACCAAGAGACCTATATAATTGGAAGAAAAAAAAAATGCTCATGGATAGGAAGAGTCAACATCATGAAAATGTCAATACTACCTGAAGTGATCTACAAATATAATGCAAGACCGATCCAAATTGCAACAGCATTCTTTAATGAGATGGAAACACTAATCACCAATCCAATGTGAAAAGGAAAGAGGCCAAAGAAGGCCTCACACTACTGAATCTTAGAACCTACTATACAGGCATGGCAATCAAAACAGACTGGTATTTGTACAATGACAAACACATAGACCAATGGAACAGAATTTAGAACACAGATGTAAATCAGTCCAGCTATGGGCAGCTGATTTTTGACAAAGGGCCAAATTTTGTTAAATTGGGAAAAGACAGTCTCTAACAAATGGCACTGGCAAAACTGAATGTCCGTCTGTAGAAAAAATGAATCAGGACCCATACTTCACATCATAAACAAAAACTAACTCAAAATGGATCAAGGACCTAAATGTAAAACCTAAAACAATAAGGGTTTCATTTTACTTGTTTCAGCAATCAGCATCCATGGAAGCAGCAGTGGGCAAATCTGCTACAAAAGACCTCCTTAAAGTGTTAAAAAGCAAGGACGTCACCTTGAAGACTAAGGTGCCCCTGACCCAAGCAATGAAAGCTGGATGATGAGTAAGGAAGACTGAAGAAAAATTGGCATCTGTTGGTGAAGAATATTGAATATATCATGATGTGCCAAAATAAGGAACAGATCTGCCTTGGAAGAAGTACAGCTAGAATGCTCCTTAGAAGTAAGGATGGTGAGACTTCATCTCATATACTTTGGGCATGTTGTCAGGAAGGATCAGTCTCTGGAGAAGGACATCATCCTTGGGAAAGAATAGGGTCAGTGAAAAAGAGGAAGGCCCTCAACAAGATGAACTGACATGGTGGCTGCAACAATGGGCCCAAGCATAACAATGATCGTGAGGATGGCACGGGATCGGGCAGTGTTTCCTTTTGTTGTGCATAGGGTGGCTATGAGTCAGAAATGACTCGAGCGCACCTAGAAAAACAACAACAACAATAACAATAAGGAGATAGAAATTATAACAAAGTACCGAATACAAATTAACATTAATCCTTCTCAAACTCTTGCAAAAGAAAATAGTAGGGAACACTTTGTAACTGGTTCTATGATGACATAATCGCCCTGACACCAAAGCCAAAAAAACCCACAATATCCCTTATGAATATGAATGCAAATCTTCAACAGAGTACTAACAAACCAAATCCAGCAGCAAAATACTAGCAAACCAAACAGCAGCATATTGAAAAGACTATAAACCACGTCCCAGTGGAACTTATCCCAGAAATGCAAGAGTTGTTAAGCATAAATATCAATTAATTAAGAAAATGAAGGAAAAATGATTTGATTAATGAATGCAGAAACATCATTTGACAAAATCCAAGACCCTTTCATAATAAAACCATTCAACAAACTAGAAATGTAAGGAAACTACATGTATCTGATTAAGGACACTTATGAAATACCCATAGCTATTTTTTTTTTTAATATCACACGCATTGGTGAAAGACTACAAGTTTTCCCCTAACATCAGGAACGAGACAAGGATGCCTGATTTCATAACTCTTATTCTACATTTTTCTGGAAATACTAGACAGAAAAGTTAGGCTAAAATTTTTTTTAAAGGCATTTGAATTTGGAAAGAAGTAAAATTTTTCCTATTCAAGATGACAAGATCTTATACATAGAATATCCTAAGGAATTCTCTCTCTTTCTCTCTCTCTCTCCCTCACATACACACACCCACAAATATACAATACAAATAAAAAACAAAAAGAAACTATGAGATTTAATATACAAATTCAACAGAATGGCAGGATATCAGATCAACACACAAAAATACAGTTCTGGAAAGCCAAACTTGTTATTATTTGTCTGTTTATTTATCTATTTATCCATCTATTTATTGATTTGTTGATATAGCTATCTCTTTATCTACTTATTCATCTATTCATTCATTCATATGTCTGTCTTTCTATATGCCTGTCCATCCATCCATCCATCCATCCATCCATCCATCCATCCATCCATCCATCCATCCATCCATCCATCCATCCATCCATCCATCCATCCATGCATGTGTTCATTCATTTATTTATCTCTCTCTATTTGTTTACTTATTACGCTTTTGAGCTTCACATTTCTTCAACACCAAACTTCAAATTGACCTGGATTTTAAGGGAAAAAAGATGTCAATGACTTCTTAATTATGCCTACGGGAAAAATTGATTCACTTGATTGGTTTTCTTCGTGACACGTTTGCTTTAAATCTACTTTAAATTACTTCTCATTAAGCTTGATCCAAAAAAATTGGATGATCTTTTTTTTTTTTTTTTCCTTATTTGTATGAGTTTAAAGAGCTTAAATTTGGAGGAAAAGAGACTTAATGATTCTCTCGTGGTTCACTATTTGGGCCCAAGCACCCATGTGTATAGACTCAGTGCTTCTCAGGTGGTGGCAAAAACATTCATTTGCCCTGTGTTGGCTATTAGGTAGGAAGGTTGCCCCTGGCTGGAAGGAGGTCAAACCTCAACAGTGATCATGTCGTTGGGAGAGTCTTTGAACCTGAGCAGAGAGAGCAACTATATTTATAGAGTTTATTTAAGTAATTCTCAGTGCAGAGAGTTTGTTCTATTTTTGTTTGTTGAGTTTTTAGTAGAACCATGTAACACAGGGGTGTAGAAAGCTGTTAAAAGGATTTGTGTCTGTGTTTGAGAAAAGCAGTGCAGGCAATGCTTCCATCCCTGAATCTTAGTTTATGTGAAATAATAATCAAAAAAGCAGTAAAAACAGCAGCATCAATAATAATCATCATTAAAGCTGTTTGTTGAGTGTTTGCAGCATGCTGGACAATGTTGTAAGTTGTTTGCATGTGTTAACTAATTTACTTTTTAATAAACAATATTAGTGGTAGATGCTATTACCAGTAACACTTGAAAGTTAATAATTAATATCTGAATCAAGAGAGCAAATACCTTCTTACCTGTCCAGGACCCTTCCAAGATCATATTGATTTTATATTTTCATTTTTGTTTTCTGGTTCTAAAATCAAGTGCCAAAAACTGTACAAGTTTCACATTATTCAAAATTTATAAATGTCACCTTGATATTGTAGGTATATTTCCAGCAGTGAACAAAAGTGAGGCAAGTGTTGACCATTCCTAGGACTCAATTCTTCAGTTAAACTCCGAGATTGGTTTCCAGAATGCTTATGTTTTATCCTATGACTGACTCAATGGTTGTTTGACGACTGGAGTTTCTTTGTAAGGTGTTTTAGAGAATAAGATAAAATATTTCAAATTAAGGAATAATTATGTTATAATTATAAATTATAATTTATAAATTATAAAATAATATAATTGAGGAAAAATGAAGATAAGAGCTTACTGATGTGACTTCCATCTCTGTCTGTGTGTGATAGAGTTAACCTATGTATTTTCTCTCTAAACTCTGACCTACATCACCTTTCTTCTTAAGTTATTGCACATTTCTTTTTCCTACTTGAGCACAGCAGCTGTCTTATGTCATCCCATGGAATTAGGTAAGAGAATTGGCTGGTTAAAATCCCACTTCGCTTTAATTTTTCCAGATTAAATGTATCTCATTCAAATAGAACAAATTTAAGTGGGCATCATGCCAAAATCTAAATTCCTGTCTATGAACTTGGAGACATTTAAACCTTAGGGGCTGAAACATTTATATTGGATCTGTGGACTTCCAGAAAGCTGAGTCTCTTACTTCTATGGTCAAGCCAACTTGTTTATTTTGAGAATAAAATTATTGCAGTATTTAACATAATATCTCCTACATTATATAATTCTCAGTATTGCATGCATATTTTGTACAGAAAAAAATCAAAGTAAATATTAGTTGATTACTAATTACGTGGAGTGTAAATCTACACGCATATTTTAAAGGTAAAATAGAGTTAACTGGTTTTTCTTTTTTTAACATTCAGTTAAGATCAGTTATTTGATTTGTTTTTCACTTGAACAAATATATTTTGAGCCTTGACCCTTTGTTCTTTTTTTTTTCTCCCAGGAGTGTAGACACCAGGCCTCATAAAATATCACCTACAATTTCTACAATGTGCTTAATTGTGGGCTAGAGACCTAGTTTCCCCAGAAGGCCTCTGAGAAACAAAATATGAATTCCACCATGATTAGGCAGTCAGTCTGTTTCTATCAAGAGGTTGAAAGCCTCATATAAGGATGAGAAAATGAGTTTGAACATTTCTTTTTTTATTAAAATTTTTCATGGTAAATGAAGGCTTATTGTCTGAAGCAAAAAAAAAAACACAAAGGCAATCTTGCATACTCGTAGTGTGGTAACAGTTCCTGAAATGTGTTTCAGATTAGAGGTTTCTACAGTTTTGGGTTCCTTTTCAAATCTATTTCTCCGCCACCCCGTAGAGGTGCCAAATAAAGTAGCTTAATTATTCATAATATATGCAGTTTGTCTCTGTGACTCTTTGATATATATAACCAACAAACAATATAATTTAACTTAAAACTTTGTGAAAGACGGACTTGCTGTGAGTATGTAACACTATCCCCAAGTGGGGTGACAGGGAAATCTATTTAATTTTGCAGACCCCTTCCCCAGCTTCTGACCTAATGTTTTATTTCAAATAAAATTTCCTGGGAAAATGAAACATATCTCTATATGAGACACTATATATCTCAACTGAAATAAGTTTTAAAATTAATTACTTTATATCTGGAAAAGAATGTGGATGTCTACACATCTAATGAAGAAGAATGTGTTTTTCAATGCAGTAGCTTGTTCTTCAGTTTTAAAAACATGACCCGCTGGACGTGAGCAGTCTCCTTCATAACAACAACCATTCAAATCTCAAATAGCTGTTTTAGGCCACTAATTACTCTGAATTTAACCTAAAATATTACAATACCTTGGAGACTTTACTACAATTCATATCAAAAAGATCAATATACAACTAATCTCAGGGACACTATTTAAAGGAATGTGTTTTATTTGATAAATTATGTAGAGTGGATTGTATTGTTTTTTTTTTGCACATTCATTTCCTTGATTTGCGTGATATCTGGACGGCCCAAATTATTCAGATTACATTTGAATGATTTCTGCAAAAATGAGTATCAAGGTAAGTTATGTGAGATTGATTTGACCATACATTGAATTGAAATTTTCTTGGGGCAGCAATCACAAAGGAGCAAGGTGAGAGACATTTCTTGGTAAGGTGAGATAAGGATTAGGGTTTGAAGGTCCAATGCAACCCCTACTGGGCAGCAAGGCCCTGCAGCTATCACTCATAGTCTTGATTGGGGTAGTAAAAACATTTCTTTCTTATTTTTGCCTTACCACTTTGCATTATGCTTAGGACATAGTCATGTTCAGGAATAGTATTAGAAACGTGAAAGGTTGTAAACTATGTAAAGTATTTCAAGCAATACAAACACCTGTTGAGAAACTTATGCAGTGGTATTAAAATATTTTGTAAATTGTTTTATTTTTAGTGCAATATATATGCTTATATGCATATGTATATATGTGTGTATATAATGTGTAACTGTCTAGTTTTCATAACCGATTTTGAATCCATGCACATTATTTCAACAAGTTGATGTTTTTAGTTCCTTTCTCCATTTTCATCATGTGCCCTTCATTTCAAATTTCTCCTGTATGTTTAGTGTATTTCTATGAATTACACAAGAAAAATTCCTAATATGAATCTGTTAGTTAAAAAAAAAAAGCGGTTTCCATCAAGTCTATTCTGACTCAAAGCCACCCTGTAGGACAGAGCAGAACTGCCCAGGATGGTTTCCAAGGAGCCGCTGGTGGAATCGAGCTGCAAACCTTTTGGTAAGCGGCCCTAACTCAACGACTGCGACAGGTATGAAAATGATCAAAGGTCGTGAGAAATGATTAGCAAGTTTTGAAAAGATCTACCGTGTTTTACCAAAACTATGCTACTGCATATCTGATAACGTTGCTCACAACATTTTTGGCCTAATAATTTAATAAAGTTGTTCTGTTTAACTAGGTTTTAATATTTTTGGATTATTTCTTTATTTTAAGCCTTCTATTTCATTTTCGATGTATCACTTATTTTTATATTTTTTTCTGCTTAGTCGGCTCTTTTCATTTTTATTATTAATTTTTGGTAAATTGGATTTTATTTGTGATATTAAAATTTTTCATTTGTTCTAAGAATTCAATTTGGGTTCTTGTTTAGATTTATAATACTTTACATGAAATTTTGGGGGGTAAAAACTACAAAATCAAAATAACGACCCCCACCTGGTGAAATGAGCATTCCAATAGATTGGAAATTGTTGCCAGTGTTCCCATTTTCTTTTTTTTAAATAAATTTTTCCTTCCATATATATGTTTATATTACTTTGTCATTCAAAAATTTATACACAATTTTTTTCATGGCATTGGCTGCAATCCCTATTGTGTCAGCATTCTCCCCCTTTCCACCCCACATTCCCACATTCCATTTGTCCAGTTTTCCTGTCCCTTCCTGCCTTCTCTTCTCTGTTTTTTGGCAGGTGTAGCCCATTTGATGTCATATACTGTTCATTTTATAGGCCTGTCTTACTTTGGCTGAAAGGTAAACTTCAGGGGTGGCTTCAGTTCTGAGTTAGAAGGATCTCCAGGGGCCATAGTCTCCAGGGTTCTGCTCTGACTGGGATTACAACAGAGAGTCCTGGACAGAGTGGGAGAAAATGTAGAATAGACGATCAAATTCACAAAAAGAACAGACTTCCCTACATATTTTATTGAAGGAGCCCTGGCTGTACAGTGCTTAAGCACTGGGTTTTAACCCAAAGGTCAGGGGTTGGAACCTACCTACCAGGAACTTCAAGGGAGAAAGATGTGGCAGTCTGTTTCCATAAAGATTAACCCACTGCCATCCAGTAGATTCCAACTCATAGTGACCGTATAGGACAAAGTAGGTTTCAAAGGCAGTAAATCTTTACAGGAGCAGACTGCCACATCTTTCTCCCTCAAAGCACCTAGTAGGATCACACCACCAACTCTTCTGTTATCAGCCAAACACATAACCACAGCACAAACAGGGCTCCTTCTGTACTGATTGTAGCTTTAGAAATCCTATGGTGCAGTTCTGTTCTGCCCAAGGGGTCACTATGAATTGGAATTGACTCCAAGGCAATGGGCAGAGTATATAATTTATTGATGATATATAGTCATATAATAATTACATAACTTCTATAAACCCACTGCCATGGAGTCAATTGCAACTCATAGTGACCTTATAGTACAGAGTAGAACTGCCCCACAGGGTTCCCAAGGCTGTAAATCTTTACAGGAGCAGACTGGCACATCTTTCTCCTCCTGTTCAGCAGCTGGTGGGTTCCAACTACCGCCTGCCTTTCAGTTACCAGCTCAGTGCTATAATCACTACACAGAATCAAGACTCCTTATAACTTCTACAGCTATTGTATTCTTACTTTCCTGTTTTTCTATCACGCCCAATTATCATGCTATTTTATCACGTTTATATCCATAAATTTTTACATGTTGTATTTCCTCCTCTTCATTCTCTTATCGACATTTTTTTTAATTTTTATTTTTAACTTGATCATTTTCTTTCAGATTTTTATTAAAAAATTGCATCATGGTCTGAAATATATAACCTATCTTGAAATTTAGATTGTATTTACATCAATTGGTTTACAGTGAACTAGCTTGCAATGACATTTATTTTGTCCTTTCAGTTACGTGTGTTTGCATTTGATATTTTTAAAACATAAACCAGTTTTTTCGATAACCATATTTAAATAATATCTTATTGTCATTGAGTATTGTTATTACTAAGGTGAAAAATTTTAAGAATATTAAAAATATAATGTATTAGAATGTTGTTAACTATAAATTATAATTTATACAATTTATCAAACACTTTTAGCAAGCTAAGTGTTTTTCATTCATTAGGTTTTCAAAAACAGTAAAGCTTTTAAATAGAAAAAATTTTTTTCTTTTTTGTGTTGTTATTTTTGTCATATTCTATTTCATGGGTTAGAACATTCAAAAAAATCATAACGTTGTTAGAATAAGTCTTTGTTTTTTTCTGAATTATACAAACATCCATCATTATTTTATATCACTGTGTTTGCTGTTTTGGAGAAAAGCACTCTTCTTTGAGAAAGGCCTATAGTGAAGAATGACGGTTCAATAGAATCAAAGCTTTTTAGAATATATGAAATGTGTGTAGTATCTTTCCTATATAACTTAGTGATATGATTATTTATAGTCAAATGTGCCTCAGTTTATACCAACTTGGCTGACTATAGATAATGTTAAAAACAAAATTTCTACAAGATTAGATTTATATATGAACCCATAAGTTTAACTTGCAATTTATGAATGGGAAGTTTCAGACAAGAGCTTTCTAATTCATGAATAGCAACTACAGGTTATGAGTTCTTATACAAATTTAATTTTGTAAAAATTTTGTTTTTAACAGTTCTGGTGATGGGGATAGGATTAATGGAACGTTTTGAACTAGGTTAAGCTCAGCAGGCAAGTCTTAATTGGTTAACTCACATTTTGGCTTCTGGGAAGGTCAGGCATTTGTAGGAACTAGACTTAGGTTTGGTTTGCTGATGTGGGGCTTAGCATAGGTGACTGCACCTTGGACCAAGTATAGTCAGGTCAACAATAAATATAACTTTATGACAGATCATTGAATTCTATATGCTAGAATTGTATTTATATTTGCATGTATGTGTAATCAACAGTTGGTATTGTCAATTAATTTTCTTATTTGTCACACTTTATATTAAAGCTGACTAGTTTTTACTGAAAATAATTTTAATTTCTCAACTTTGTTGAGCAATATTTATAATAACAATTATCTAAAACTTTCAAATTTTAATGGGGCATCAATACCTTTTGACTCCATATCTCAACTGAGGAGCAAGTAATAACATTTTACTAACTGACATTTCGTCCAAGTGCAGTTTAAATGTAAATTTCCCCTATTAATATAAAAGGACCAAATCAAATTCAAAATGCTATTCTTGACATGTTCCTTGAGTTAAACTTAGATTAATAATTGCTAACATAACATTTTAGTGTTTCTTTCTCCAGCCCTTCTTAAAGGTCTTGCATATTTGTTTTTTGCCTGGGCAACAAATTTCCACATACAATTACAGATATTTTAAAAATAACTGCCAATTCTTTTATAAGAGTTGTAGTATTCCTGACATACAAATGGTAATATAACATTTATTACAACCTATAGCCAATATAATTTCAAAATGGAGAAAGAAATTCTTTTTGTAAGAATATTATACCATATTTGAACATCACTGTCCTGTTTAATTATTTAAATGAATGGAGTGAAAGATTTTTTTTTCTCATACCAAGTAAGCACATCTCCAATCTCTCATCTTGAAGATATTTAAAAGGGGAGAAAAAACTCATGTTGGCAAATCATCTAAATGTTTATTTCCAGATAATATTTTTATTCTGTAAGAAGTAAAAAAAAAAAAAATTATCATTTTTTTTTTTTTTCAAATTGGCCATTGCTCAACAGACACAGATACAGTGTATAGAGACAGAGGGAGAAATAGTCACCTAAAGTGATTCAAGGAAATTCTACTGCATTTAATGATCATTTTCTTTTCTTCTGAAGGACATTCAATGTTGTTTACATTGAATTTTCAGATATTGTCTGCTTTATTTTTATCTAAGCCATGAAGACAGAAAATCAAACTTTTGGAGCAGAATTTATACTTCTTGGCTTTTTCCAATATGGCCAAATGAACACCGTCCTCTTTGTTACCATTGCGGGCCTCTTCTCAGTGACTTTGATGGGGAATATCATACTGATCCACCTCATCCGATTGGACACTCCACTCCACACTCCCATGTACTTCCTCCTCAGTCAGCTCTCCTTCATTGACATGATGTACATCTCCACCACGGTACCCAAGATGGCAGCAAACTTCCTGTCAAATGATAAGACTGTTACTTCTTTAGACTGTAAGATTCAAACCTTTGTGGTTTTGACCCTTGGTGGAACTGAAGCTCTTCTTCTTGGTTTCATGTCTTATGATAGATATGTAGCGATCTGTCACCCTTTACATTATCCTGTGCTCATGAGCAAGACGATCTGTTTGTCCATGGTCACATGTGCATGGGCCAGTAGTTCTATCAATGCTTTAATACATACACTGTATGTATTTCAACTTCCATTCTGTACATCTCGGATCATTAACCACTTTTTCTGTGAAGTTCCATCTCTAATGCCTTTGGTGTGTCAGGACACCTCCCAGTATGAGTATACTGTCCTCTTTAGTGTCCTTATCGTTCTGCTACTACCATTCATGGCCATTCTGGCTTCCTATGCCTGAGTGCTTATTGTGGTGTACCAGATGAGCTCAGGTAAAGGGCAGACAAAAGCCATCTCCACGTGTTCCTCTCATCTGATTGTGGCAAGCCTATTCTATGGGGCTACTCTCTCCACCTATACAAGACCACACACCTTGCATTACCCTGAGGAAGATAAAGTGGTGGCAGTATTTTACAGTATCATTACACCTCTTCTGAACCCATTTATCTACAGTCTGAGGAATAAGGAGGTCATGGGGGCTAGGAAAGGAGTTTTGGGAAAATAGACATTTGTACAGAAAATATGACTTTAGGAACCCTTTATAGTTTGAGACTGAACAACATGATTTGATTAGCCTACTGTCTAGAGAGATGTAAGCTCAAAGAAATGTTTACAAAATAAATAATTAGACAAATGCCTTCATTTCTCCTCTTTTCAGAAATAACTAAATCATTACTATTGGAACTGGATTGATTTACAATGTATAAGCAAGAGAATGGTTGCCATTATCTATGTCGTTTATCTTCTAAAGCAGTAGATTTAGGACCCATAAACACAATACTCCTATGTCACAGCAAATATTTTTTCTTCTTTAATTTGCTGAAATAAAATGCATAAAAAATATAATTTATTTCAAAATGCATAATATCTAGATAATATATATGATGAGCAAACTGTAGTATAGAGCAGATTTCATATATCCACTCATTCTTTCATTCATTGAACAAAAGTTTTAATGCTTTAACTTTGTATGTGATGCAATTATAGGCACTGGTGATATGGGATTGAGCAATATAAAACTGACATAAATGTCTGCTCTCTTAAAGTTTACATTTCATTGTGAGGAGAAAGACAATATATAAAATTAATGCATAAATTGTACAGTATATCAAAAAGTATTAATTGCCATGAAGAAAAACTAGGTGGAATAGGGAAACTAAAGGATGTTTGCAATTATAAGTAAAATAGAGAAGGGAGAAACAAGAATGTGACAATTTATCAGACTAAAAGGAGTAAGGAAGAGAATCAAGTGGACATCTGAGGAAGAGTGTTCTGGGAAGAGCAAAGAGTAAGTGAGAACTTCCTGTGATGGGAACATGTCCTTCATAGTCACAAAAGATCAAGGAGTAAATTGGTGAGACTTAGTCAATAGGTAGATTTAATGGGGCCAGAACATGTAGTATAAATTAGATCAGTATGAGGATTCTGGATTTTAACCCAAAATGCTGGGCAACCATTGCTGAGTTGTGAGTATAGAATTGATGTGAACACAAGGAGGCCATTGCAGTAGCCCAGGTGTGACAAAATATGGCCTTGGATTGAAGTGATATTAGTGGAGGAGCAAAAGCTGGCCAGATTCAGGAGACTGGGAGAAAGCAGATATTTGAGTTTTGTGGACACATTGGAATATGAAACGCTTCAGAATTGGGCTAAGACTTGGACTAAATAATTGGAAGTATGGCGTTGTCATGATTACAGTTTGGGGGAAGCCACAGGTGGAGCGTTTTCATCATTCAGCATCTCTTGTGCTACTTTTACGTTGACCTCTTGGCCCCACAAACGCAGTCATTATTCTGACTTCTATCACCATTAAATAGAAGCTCTTATTTCTCATCACCATTGGGTAGAAACTTTGGCATCAGAAAAAAAAAAGTTCTCTTTGATATCTGGCTTCTTTTAGTCAACATATTTAAAAGATTTAACCATATTTTTGTGTGTCTCTGTAACTCCATCGTTTATATTACAAAGCTACATTCCATTATATGGCTCCTGAGCAATTGTTTCCATTCTGATGCAGGAAATGTTTGGCTATCATGAATAAAACTGCCATAAAACTTCCTGTACAAATGCTTTTTGAGAACATATTAACTGAATTATCTTGTATATACATCAAAGATTGAAATCGCTTGGTCATATTTTAAGTACATGTACAGCTATGAATGTGTTATTGCAATGTGGGTTTAATCATTTGTATTCCATTCAGCAATACAAGAGAAATTCTTAGAGTCTAAGATTGTTGATAATAAATAATGCAGTGACTTGCTAAACTACCTGGCACTAAATATAAAATTGGATATAAGCCATGACGATAAAATCCAACCAGTGCTAAAACAGTGCATGAATAATGGTATTGGAAGAAAGTATACATTTTCTGTGAAGTATTTAAGATAATCACTGACATGATTGTTTTTAATCCATTGTCAATAATTTTAATAATTATGGTTTGTAATTCACAATGTTCAGTTTTCCACAACAGCAACAACAAAATATTAGGCATGCAAATAAACAGGAGCACATGGCTCATTCACAGGAAAAAATAAATAAATTTGAAACAATCCCTGAGTCAACTCAGATACTGAATTACTAGAGAAATAATATAAATAAACTGTATTAAATATGTTCAAGGTGCTAATGGATACCATGTACAAAGGACTAAAGGTAACCAGTGAAATAATGTCTTAACAAATAGAGACTGCCAGTAAGGAGATAGAAATTATAAAAAGATACCAGATAGAAATTAACAATAATCTTTCTCAAACTCTTCCAAAAAATAGAAGGCAACTCATTCTAGAATGACAATATCACCCTGATACCAAAGCAAAAAAAAATTAATAAATCACAATATACCTTATGAATATGGAAGCAAATCTTCTATAAAATACTAACAAACCAAATTCAGCAGCAAATTGCAACAAAATACTAGCAAACCAAATAGGGCAGCATATTGGAAGGACTATACACCACGACCCAGCGAAACTTATCCCACAAATGCAGGAGTGGTTAAACATAAATATCAATTAAGAAAATGAACAAAAATGATTATATTAATTGATGCAGAAAAATCATTTGACACACTCCAATACCCTTTCATAATAAAATCACCCAACAAACTAGAAATGTAAGGAAACTGCTTGTATCTGATTAAGGACAGTTATGAAATGCCCACGGCTCACATCACTCACATTGGTGAAAAACTGAAAGTTTTTCCTTAACATCAGGAACAAAACAAGGATGCTTGACTTCACAACTCTTA
The DNA here is from genome assembly GCF_030014295.1 of Loxodonta africana. Classification (NCBI taxonomy): domain Eukaryota; kingdom Metazoa; phylum Chordata; class Mammalia; order Proboscidea; family Elephantidae; genus Loxodonta; species Loxodonta africana. The sequence continues at coordinate 190,972 of NW_026975012.1, read as the reverse complement.
TTCCATATTATTACATAAATACTAGCCAGAAAAGTTAGGAAAAAAAAAATAGGAAATGGCATTCAAATTTGAAAAGAAGTAAATTTGTTCCTATTCAAATGACATGATCTTATATACAGAATATCCTAAGAAATACTCTGGGCTCAAGCATAACAATGATTGTGGGGATGGCACAGGACAGAGCAGTGTTTCCTTCTGGTGTACACAGGAGTCGCTATGAGTCAGAACAAACTTGGCACCACCTAACAACAACAACAGAGAATACACACACATACAACAAACCAACAAAAACAAAAATAAACTATTAGATTTAATATACAAATCCAACAAAATTGTAGGATGTCAGGGGAACACACAAAAATCAGGTTTTGACTAGAGCTCTGGAGAACCAAACTTGATATCTCTGCTTATTTGTTTATTCATTCATTCATTTATCTCTCTCTGTTTATTTACTGATTACTCTCTTACACTTCAGATTTCTTCAATACCAAACTTTAGGTCTTTGAACCTTATCAGAGAGAGTGACTGTATGTACAGGGCTTATTTTAAGTAATTCTCCCTGTAGATAGTTTGTTCTAGTTTTGTTTCTTTTTCTCTTGAAACTTTAGTAGAACCATGTCACACTGGGATGGGGAAAGCTTTTAGAAGGATTTGTGTCCACATTTGAGCAAAGCAGTGGAGGAGATGCTTCCATCCTTGAATCTATCTTAGTTTATGTAAAATAATAATCCAAAAAGGCAGTAAAAACATCATCATCATTAATAATCATCATTAAGCTAATATTTATTAAGGGCTTGCAGCATGCTGGACAACATTGTAAGTTGTTTGCATGTGTTAACTAATTTAATTTTTAATAAACAATATTAGCGGTAGATGCTATTATTAGATAATCTATGAATCAAGAGAGCAAGTAATACATTCCTACTTCTGCAATTCAGACAGAGTGAGTCACCCCCATCCTACCTTCCACCATCACGCTCCACTTTTACTCCCTGATTTAATACATGGGCCCCTGAGAGATATTTCTCTTTTTATGCCACAGGAAGAGTTCTAGGTTTTCATGTTCTCATACCCATCCAAAGTAGCTGACAACTGTCTGTGTATAATACACAAATATTTTTCTCATGCAATATCAGGTGATAATAATAATAAAACAATAACAACAAGCACCACTTAAAGGTGCAATATCAGGTGATAATAATAATAAAACAATAACAACAAGCACCACTTAAAGGTATCAAACCTAACTTCAGAGGTAGGTTTTCATTGAAACATAAGAAACTTGAACTGCAGATCCTCTCACCTGTGCAGGCCTCTTCCACAGTCATATCAATTTTATATTTGTATTTTTGCTCTCTTGTTCTTAAAGAAAATGCCAGCAACTGTACAAGTTTCACAGTATTCAAAACTTACAAATATCACTTCAATATTCTAGAAATCCTTCCACAAGTGACTGAATGTGAGGCAAATGTTGACTATTCATAGGACTCAATCATTCAGTAAAAATCTGAGATTAGGGTTCCTAAACACCTGTGTTTCATCCTAAAACTGACTCAGTGATTGTTTGGCCCCTGGAGTTTTCTCTGGAAGGTGATTTAGAGAATAATGAGACAAAATATTTCAAATTAAGGAATAATTATTATAAATAATAATTTATGAATTATAAAATAACATATATATTATAATTGGAGAAAAATGAAGATAAGATCTACGATGTGACTTACATCCCTGTCTGTACATGAGAGAATAAACCTGTGTATTTTCTTCCCAAAATCTAACCCACATCGAGTTTCTTCTTAAGTTATTGCACTTTTCTTTTCCCATTCTTGAGCACAGCAGCTATTTCATGTCATCCCATAGAATCAGGTAAGGGAATTGACTGGGCAAAATTTCAGCTCACTTCAATTTTTCCAGATTAAATACATCTCATCGAAATAGAACAACATTATTGAGCACCATGCCAAAATCTAAATTCTACTCTACACGTGGGCACTTTAACCAGGGATCACAGCATTTGTATTTGATCTGTGGACTTTCAGAAATCGGAGTCCCTTACTTCCATGGCCAAGCCAACCTTCCTATTTTGGGAATAAAATTATTGCAAAATTTAGCACATTAATAATATCACCTATATTAGATAACTCCTCAGTATTTCATGCATATTTTGTACAGAAAAAAAAATCAAACTATATATTAGCTGATTACTAACTATACGGAGTCAAAATCTACGTACATATTTTAAAGGTAAAATAGTTAACTTTTAAAAAAATTTTTTTAAAGCAATCAGCTAATATCAATTATTTGATTTTTTTTTCACTTGAACAAATATATTTTGAGGCTTGACCCTTTGTTCATTTCCCTCTCTCCCCCCAGGAATGCAGACACCAGGACTAATAAAATATCACTTGTAATTTGTACAATGTGCTTAATCATGGACTAGAGGTCTAGTTTTCCCAGAAGGTCTCTGAGAAACCAAGTATGAATTCCACCCTGATCAGGCAGCCAGCCTGTGTCCACCGAGAGGTTTAAAGTCTTATATAAGGACGAGAAAATGAGTTTGAACATTTGATTCTTTTTTCCACTAAATTTTTTCATGGTAAATGATTGAAGACTTATTTGCTGAGGCAAAAAAAAAAAAAAAAAGCAATCCTGCAAGTTCATAGAATGGTAACACTTCCTAAAATGTGTTTCAAATTAGGGATTTCACAGTTTTGGATTTCTTTGTGAATTTATTTTTCTGCCACCCTGTACAAGTGTCAAGTAGCTTGATTTTCCTAATACATGCAGTTTTGTCTGTGACTTTTTAATATATATGACAAACAAATAATATAATTTAACTTAAAAATTTTTGAAAGAGAGACTTGCTGTGCCTCTCTAATGCTGTGCCCAAGTGGGGTGACAGGAAAATCGTCTATGTAATTTTGCAGATCCATTTCCCAACTCCCTGTTTAATGATTTATTTCAAAAAATCTTCTAGGAGATTGAAACATTATCTCTATAAAAGACAATATATCTCAATTAAAAATTTTTTTTCAACTATTTTTATATATGTAAAATAATCTATATGTCTAAATACCTAATGAAAAAGAATATGCTTTTCAACACAGTGGCTTGTTTTTCAGTTTTAAAAACGTGGTCTGCTGGAGGTAAAGCAGTCTTGTTCATAATAACAACCATTCAGATTTCAAATAGCTCTTTTGGGCCATTAATGACTCTGAATTTAACCTAAAATATTATAATACCTTGAATACTTCGCTACAATTCGTGTCAAAAAGATCAATATATGACTAATCTCAGGGACACTGTTTAAAGGAATGTGTTTTATTTGATAAATTATGTAGAGTGAATAGTATTTTTCTTGGATGCCCATTTCCTTTGATTTGGGCGATTTCTGGGCTGGCTAGATTATCCACATTACATTTGGATGATTACTGCAAAAATTGAATATCCAGATATGTTATCTGAGATTAATTTGGCCATATATTGATTTTAAATTTTCTTAGGACAGCAATCACAAAAGAGCAAGGTGAGAGATGTGTCTTTGTAAAGCGAGAAAAGGGTAGGGTTTGAAGGTCCAGTGCAACCCCTACTGGGCAGCATGGTCCTGGAGGCATCACTTGTAGTCTTGACTGGGGTAGAAAAAAATGTTTCTTATTTTTGCCTTGCCACTTTGTATTATGCTCAAGGCGTAGTCATATTCAACAATATTACTGGAATGGTGAAAGGCTGTAAACTGTTTCAAGCAATACAAATTCGTGGTGAGAGTCTTTGCAGTTGAATTAAAATATTTCGTAAATTGTTTTATTTCAAGTGAAATATATATGCATACATGCATATGCATATATTTTTCTATATATAATGTGTAACTGTCTAGTTTTCATAACTGATTTTGAATACATGCACATTATCTCACCAAGCTGATTTTTTTAGTTCCCTTATCTGTTTTTATCATGTACTCATCATTCTAAAATGCTTCCGTAAAGCATATTACATTTATTATACTTCTACAAATTATTTACACAATGAAAATTCCTAATATAATATTGTTAGTTAAAAAAAAACAAAGTATGCCTCAGTTCATACGAACTTGGTTGACTATAGATAATGTAAAAAATAAAATTTCTACTAGAGTAAATTTGCATATGAATTTATAAGCTTTATTTGCAATTCATGAATAGGAAGTTTCAGACAATAGCTTCCCAATTCATGAATAGCAGATATAGTTCATGAGCTCATATACTAACTGGTTCATTCACATTTAGGCTTCTGAGGTCAGGCATTTACAGAACAAAGACTTACATTTTGGTTTGCTCATGTGACTGCATCTTGTTAATAGTAAATACAACTGATGATGAGTCATTGAATTTTTTTTTTATTAACTTTTATTGAGCTTCAAGTGAATGTTTACAAATCAAGTCAGTCTGTCACATATAAGTTTATGTACATCTTACTCCGTACTGCCACTTCCTCTCCCCCTAATGAGTCAGCCCTTCCAGTCTCTCCTTTCTGACAATTTTGCCAGCTTCCAACTCTCTCTATCCTCCCATTCCCCCTCCAGACAGGAGATGCCTACACAGTCTCAAGTGTCCACCTGATATAATTAGCTCACTCTTCATCAGCATCTCTCTCCTACCCACTGTCCAGTCCGTTTCATGTCTGATGAGTTGTCTTCGGGGATGGTTTCTGTCCTGTGCCAACAGAAGGTTTGGGGACCATGACCGCCGGGATTCCTCTAGTCTCAGTCAGACCATTAAGTATGGTCTTTTTAGAGTCATTGAATTTTATATGCCAGAATTGTATTAGTATTTGCACGTGTATAATCAACAATTGTTATTGTCAGTTAATTTTGTGCTTTGCTGCTAACCACAGGGTTGGCAGTTCGAGCCTACCAGCCACTCCTTGGAAACCCTATGGAGCAATTTTACTCTGTCCTATAGGGTCTTTGTGAATCGGAATCAACTCAACAACAGGGGTTTTATATTAAAGTTGGCTAGTTTTTAATTGAAAATATTTTCTATTTCTTAAAGTTGTTCTGCAATAAGAATTATCCAGAACTTTTGAATTTTAAAAAAGCCATCAGTAGTCTTTTGATTTCATATCCCAATTGAGGAACAAGTGATAAACTTTTACTAATTGCCACTTCTTCCAAGTGCAGTTTAAATGTAAATTTCCCCAATTAATATAACAGGACTAAGTAAAATTAAAAATGCCGTTCTTGACATGCTTCTTGAGTTAAATTTAGATGAATAATTGTTAACTTCTATTTTAATGATTCATTCTCCAACCATCCCTTAGGTCTGGCATATAGATAGATAGATAGACAGTTAGATAGATAGATGATAGATGCTGCTGATGATAGGTAGATAGACAGATGATAGATAGATAGATAGATGATAGACAGATAGACAGATAGATAGACAGACAGATAGATGATAGATAGATAGATAATAGATAGATAGGTTTTAGGTAGGTAGATAGATAGATAGATGATAGATAGATAGACGATAGATAGATAGACAGATGATAGATAGATAGATGAAAGAAAGACAGATAGATGATAGATAGAAAGACAGGTAGGTAGATAGATAGATGATAGATAGATAGGTAGGTAGGTAGGTGGGTAGGTAGGTGGGTAGACAGGTAGGTAGATAGGTAGGTAGATGATAGGTAGGTAGGTAGGTAGGTAGATCGATCGATCTTTTTTTTTTGGAGGGCTTTGTCAATGAATTCCTATTTACACTTACAGATGTTATCTACATAACCACCAATTCATTTAGAAGAGCTAAAATATTCCTGACCCACAAATGTTAATATAATTTTTATTACAATGTATGGCCAATACAAATTCAAAATTGAAAAATGGAGTCGAGAAGTTTTTTTTAAAGAATATTATACCAAGTTTAACCAACAGTGCAATTCTAAACTATATATATGAAGGAATTGAGTGAAAGATTTTTCACAACATGTGAACATGTCTCTAGTCTATCATCATGAAGATATTTACAAGGGGAGTAATAACTCACGTTGGCAAATCATCTAAATGTTTTATCCCCATATTATATTTTTATTCTGTGATCAATTTTAAAGAAACGTTATTTTTATTTTATTTTTCAAAATGCCCATTGCTCAACAGACACAGATTCAGTGCATAAAAACCCAAAACCAAACCCATTGCTGTTGAATTGATTCTGACTCATAGTACCCTATAGGACAGGGAAGAACTGCCCCATAGAGTTTCCACGGAGTGCCTGGAGGATTCAAACTGCTGACCTTTTGGTTAGCAGCCATAGCACTTAACTACTACACTACCAGGGTTTGCTATATAAAAACAGGGAGAGACATAGTCACCTAAGCTGATTAAAGGGAATCCTACTGCATTTAATAATCATTTTGTTTTCTCTCAAAGGTCAATCAATGTTGTTAATGGAATTTTCAGATATGGTCTGCTTTGTTTTGATTTAAGCCGTGAAGACAGAAAATCAAACTTTTGGAGCAGAGTTTATACTTCTTGGCCTTTTCCAATATGGCCAAATGAACAAGATACTCTTTGTTGCCATTACTGTCATCTTCTCAGTGGCTTTGATGGGAAATATCATACTGATCCACCTCATCCGATTGGACACTCTGCTCCACACTCCCATGTACTTCCTCCTCAGTCAGCTCTCCTTCATTGACATGATGTACATCTCCACCACGGTACCCAAGATGGCAGCAAACTTCCTGTCAAATAGTAAGACCATTACTTTTTTCGGTTGTGAGATTGAAACCTTTCTGTTTTTGACTCTTGGTGGAACTGAAGCTCTTCTTGGTTTCATGTCTTATGATAGACACGTAGCGATCTGTCACCCTTCACATTATCCTGTGCTCACGAGCAAGACAATCTGTTTGTCCATGGTCACATGTGCATGGGCCAGTAGTTCTATCAATGCTTTAATACATACACTGTATGTATTTCAACTTCCATTCTGTACATCTCGGATCATTAACCACTTTTTCTGTGAAGTTCCATCTCTAATGTCTTTGGTGTGTCAGGACACCTCCCAGTATGAGTATACTGTCCTCTTTAGTGGCCTTGTCATTCTGTTACTACCGTTCATGGCCATTCTGGCTTCCTATGCCCAGGTGCTTATTGCGGTGTACCAGATGAGCTCAGGTAAAGGGCAGACAAAAGCCATCTCCACGTGTTCCTCTCATCTGATTGTGGCAAGCCTATTCTATGGGGCTACTCTCTCCACCTATACAAGGCCACATTCCTTGCATTACCCTGAGGAAGATAAAGTGGTGGCGGTGTTTTACAGTATCATTACACCTCTTCTGAACCCATTTATCTACAGTCTGAGGAATAAGGAGGTCATGGGGGCCATGAGAAGAGTGCTGGGAAAATAGACATTTGTACAGAAAATATGACTTTAGGAACCCTTTATAGTTTGAGACTGAACAACATGATTTGATTAGCCTACTGTCTAGAAAGAAGTAAGCTCAAAGAAATGTTTACAAAATAAATAAATGTAACAATGCCTTGGTTTCTACACTTCTCAGAAATAACTAAAGCTTTGTTATTGGAACTGGGCGGATTTGCCGTGTAAAAGGAAGAGAATGGTTGCCATTTTCAACTTTATCTTCTAAAGCAATAGATTTAATCCCTGTCAACACAATGCTCCCATGTCATAACAAATTTTTAGTACCTTTTTAATATTCTGAAATAAAATGCACATGAAATATAATTTACCATATAATACATAATATCAGGAAAATACATATGATGACCAAACTATAATATAGAGCAAAACGCATACATCCACTTATTTATTTATTTATTCATTCATTGAACCAGGGCTTTAATGCTTTAACTCTGTATGTGACACTGTTATAGGCACTGGTGAAATGGGATTAAACAAGAAAAAACTGACAAAAGTCTCTGCTCTCATGAAGTTTACGTTTTATCGTGGGGAGAAAGACAGTATATAAAATTAACTGGTAAAGCGACCTTATATGAGTCGGATTCAACTCGACAGCACTGGGTTTGGGTAAATTTCAGAGTATACCAAAAAGTATTAATCACCATGAAGAAGAACTAAGTGGAAAATTGGAATCAGGAAAACAGAGGATATTTGCAATATTAAGTCAAATAGTCAGAGAAGGGAGAATCAAGAATATGACTTTTGTCAAAAACTAAAAGGAGTCGAGGAAGAGAGACAAGTGGATATTTGTGGATAAATGTTCTGGGAAGAGCAAAGAACAAGTGAGAACTCCCTGAGGTGGGGACATGCCCAGCGTAGTCACAAAAGATCAAGGAGTAAATTGGTGAGACACAGGAAATAGGTATATGTTTTGGGGCCGGGTCTTACAGTGTAAATTAGATCAACGTGAGGATTGTGGCTTTGAACCTAAAACAATGGGCTACCTTTGCAGAATTGTGGTAGAGAACTGATGTGGGCAGGAGAAAGCCATTGCAGTAGTCCAGCTGTGACAAGATATTACCTTGGACCAAGCTGATATTAGTGGAGAGGCAAAGACTGGGCAGAATCAGGAGACTGGGAGAAAGCAGACATTTGAGTTTTGTGGACACATGGGATGGGAAATACTATGAAATAAGAAGCTTTCAGAATTGAGCTAAAACTTGAAATTAACAACTGGAAGTGTGGAACTGTCATCATTACAGCTTGAGGGAAATCACAGGTGGAGCATTTCATCATTCGTCATCTCTTATGCTACTTTCATGTTAATGCCTTAGGCCCACAGTTACAATCATTATTCTGGCTTCTATCGCCATTAAATAGAAGCTCTTATTTCTCATCACCATTGAGTCGAAACTTTTAAATCAGAAAATAAGTTCTCTTTGATGTCTGGCTTCTTTTCCTAAACATGTTTAAAAGGTTCAACCATATTTTTGAGTGTCTCCATCATTTTTATTACAAAGCTGAATTCCATCATATGGCTTAGAATAATTATTTCCATTCTGATGTCAGAAATGTTTGACTATAATGAATAAAACTACCATAAAGCTTCCTGTACAAGTGTTTTTTGAGAACACGTGAACTCAATTCTCTTGTACATATACCTAAATTGAAATTGCTTAGTCATAAATTAGGCACATGTTTAGCTCTAATAAAAAAAAAAAAATTTTTTTTTTTAGCGTTATCCAAAGTGGATTTAATCATTTATTTTCCAATCAGTAGTATATAAAAACTTCTTAGAGTCTGAGTGTTGATAATAAATAATGCAGTGGGTTGCTAAACTACTTGCTGCTAAATATAAAGTGGAATATAAACCATGAGAGCAAAATACAACCAGTGTGCCATCAGTGCATGAACAATGGTATTGGAAGAAAGTGTATATTTCTGTGAAATATTTTAGAGATTCACTGACAAGATTTTTTTGGATCCATTGTCAATAATTTTAATAATAATTATATGTAATGGCCTTTAGGAATGCTCATTTCTGGTTCAAGACAAAATGTGTTTATTGGTCTATGAATGCCTTACTTCGGTCAGTTTGTTTATAATATAATGCATACCTGTAAGTTCACCACCCAACCCAACAACTAAAATAGTAAATTTATCTTTAGTGCTCCTCCAACTCTTGGCGACCCCATGTGTGTCAGAGTAGAACTGTTCTTGGTAGGGTTTTCAACGGCTTATTTTTCTAATGTGGATCACCAATCCGTTCTCCTGAGGTGCCTCTGGGTAGACTCGAACCACCAGACTTTCAGTTAGCAGTGACTATGTTAACTGTTCGCACCATCCAGGGACTCTTCATATCCTCCTATACCTCTGGGTAGACTCGAACCACCAAGGTTTCATTTAGCAGTGACTATGTTAACTGTTCGCACCATCCAGGGACTCCTCACATCCTCCTATACCTCCACCATCATTCTGAATTTTTGGTTTTTTAATTCTCTTGCTATAATTATAATATAGAATTCATAGGGTATTAGAAAATATTTTTAGATGCTGTAGAACTTAATAAAGGGGCCTTAAGTTGTAGATAATCTTTTTGAAAATTGTTTTTTCAGTTGACATTACTAACGCTCCAGGTTGAATGAAATGACAGCCCATTCTATTTTATTATTGAATGGCATTCTATTTTAAGACTATATACTACACATTTATCCATTTTTTGTTGTTGGTGTTGTTGCTGATAGATGCTTGTTTTATTTCTAGTTGTCTACTATTATATACAATGCACTTATAAACATTGTTGCATTTGTCTCCTGTTTCCCATAAACAAGAGTTTGTATTTTGTATATATCTACGAATGAAATTGGTCTTGAAATTACTTAAGTGTGTAAACCATTTGTGTTTTACATAAAGTTTGAAATTCTAATTTATACTTACTATCAAAAACAAAAATAATAAATCCATATTTTAATAAATGTACATTCAAATTTAATGAATTTTAACATATTTAAATATTTTTCACACAGATTGCATGAAAGTTCACATCTGCAGACCACATCAGTCAGTGAAGTATATGGTTGTATGTCCAGTTGCTAGCTTCTTGATCTTGGCCTTAGAGTTTTATACATCCTTGATCTTTTATTATTGTAATTAATTTTTGTAGTATTTTTGACCATTTTCATGCTTTTGAGTTCCAATAGAGCCTAAACCTGACTAAACACGATGCCTAAACTTCAATAGCTATAGCTGACAAACTTTTTTTAAGTAAATAGCAATTTGAAGGATGATTTGTGTCAGTTATACAGAATAAAGAAATCCATATACAGTACATTCACAACTAATCAGATAGATTATCGCAAATTGAACAAACCTATATGAAAGTAATAACATATTATTAGCACTTGAGAAGATTCCTCATGCCTCCCCCTAGCTGCTACCCATACTTACTTGTAATGAAACAATTATATTTAAGTGCATTATCCATGAATTATACTGAACAATGAAAAAATAAATCATTTCAATTATTATATAAATTCAATATAATCCCCATTAGAATCCCATCAGTGTGTGCATGTGTGTGTGTTTAATTTACAAGTTGGCTATAGAATTTATATAAAATGATGCAAAAAACAGTAATAGCTCAAAGGGAATTTTAAAAATAATAAAATGAGATGCATCATTCTATGTGATATCAAAAATTTGTATTGATATAATTATAGACCAATGGAAGAGAATACATAATTCAGATGCACACATATGTGTACAATGATGAGTCACATATGTCAGGTGCTTGTATGGGGAGTGATAAAAGGATACACATTTCAGTGAAAGTTGTTGGATCAATTGTATATCCGTGTATATTTTTAAAAAATGAGATGTGGATAATGTCAGTGAAAATGACCAAGTTGATAGCCTCAGATAGCTTCTGTGGAGGGCCTGTTCCTGCACAGAAACAACGACAAAGCAAAAAGTGTTAAAATCAACTTTTTTAGAAATTTAGAAAGTTTTAAAATATTTACAGCAACCAAGCAAATACTGAAATAAGAGAAAACCAGAAAACCAAACCCACTCCCGTCAAGTCGATTGCGACTCATAGCGACCCTATAGGACAGAGTAGAGCTGCACTATAGAGTTTCCGAGGAGCGTCTGGTGGATTCGAACTGCTGACCTCTTGGTTAGCAGCCATAGCACTTAACCACTATGCCACCAGTGTTTCTGAAATAAGAGAAAGGCCACTTAAAAACATCAGGAGAGGGGATGTTACAGAAAACAGTGTGTTAAGAAGGTATAGGATTCGTTCCCTCCACTGAAGCAATGAAAAAAACCAAAAACCAAACCCAATGCCATCGAGTCGACTCCCACTCATAGCGACCCTATAGAACAGAGTAGAACTGCCCCATAGAGTTTCCAAGAAGCGCCTGGAGGCTTCGAACTGCCGACCCTTTGGTTAGCGCCTGGAGGCTTCGAACTGCCGACCCTTTGGTTAGCAGCCGTAGCACTTAACCACTAGGCCACCAGGGTTTCCCTGAAGCAATGAATAAGTGGGAAAAAAACCTGACAGAATAAACATTAAGTGCTTCATGAGAAAAGATGCTGTTGAATTTTGATGAAAAATGGTGGCATTTTTGTTTATTCACCTACTATCCCCCATTCTCCACTTGGCAGCTGCCATGAAGACAGCAGCCCACATTCCTGGTGTGGCTTGCTGGTGCCAGGGTGTGGACAAGACAGATCTTTTTTCTAAAAATGTTGTTGTTGTTTATTTTGACCAAGCTGGTAGTTCCAGAGATACTTGCTCTGAGATAGGCCTTGGCTTTATTCCTCTCAGACATGAGTGGCTACCAGGTGGTATCTGTCTGTGAAAAGCCTTAAAGACATATAATGCCATAACCAGCTTAGGTAAGGAATGGAGAACAGGGAAGGAAGCAGACAAACCTGATAGCCTGGAAAAGAAGAGGCTGACGAGGCAGATGCATGGGAGAATAAATTGTAGAGATACTGAATGTACTGAAGGATCAGAGATCCAATGTACATACCCAGGTTGAATGCATGCTCAGACAAGACCTGAGAGGACCCTAGGTTTGAGCCTCTGGCAGATCTTTGGGCTCTGCACAAATGGAGGTGTAGACTAAGGCCCAGTTGTAGGTGGCCTGGCTAAGCATTGAAAGAGTACCTAATTCAGAGTCAATCTTCAATGACCAGGAAAGGGTTTTTAGTTTTCTTTTTCTTCTCTTTTTGACTCCAAAAAAGGTCTCTATCAGGTTACTGGTTGACCACTAAAATAACTGAAGATAGACTTCAGTGACCACACATGGCAAAGAAAACAGTCTATGAAAAATAATAAATACATACAAACAAATAAATAGTTTGGAAATGTCACTAAACAGATGAGCACTAGGTAGGCTGGAGAATCTGCTTTTCAGAGTTAACACATAAAATTCACAAAGCCCAGTGTTTGGTAAAAATACTAGGCATGCCAAGAAACAGGAAGTACAACCAATTCACAGGAAAAAAAAAAATCGGTGAAAGCAGTCCCTGAAGAACCAATGACATAGAATTGCTAGGCAAATCGTTTAAATCTACTGTGTTAAACGTGGTCAAAGACCTAAAGGAAAACAGGAGAATGTCTCAACGAATAGAGAATATCAATAATGACAAAGAAATTATAAAGAAGGCATCAAATAGAAATTAACATCAATCTTTCTCAAACTTTTCCAAAAACTAAAAAGAAGGAATAATTTGTAACTCAATCCATGATGCTATCAGCATCCTGATATTTAGCCAGACAAAGCCATCAGAAAAAAATATTGCATAGAAATATCTATGGAAATCCTCAACAAAATAGTAAAACTCCAATCCAGCAGCATATTAAAAGGACCATATGCCATAACCCTGTGTGCTTTGTCCCACAAGTGCAGCATATATAAAAGTCAATCAGTGTAATGCAACACATTAATAGAACGTAGGGAGAGGGGGATGATCTATCAACTGATGCAGAAAAAAGCGTTTAACAAAAAAACACTCAAAAATCAGGAATAAAAGCGAACTTCCTATTGTGTGAGAGTCAAAAATGGCCTCTGTGTATTAGCCCCAAGTTATTTACTTCTTCAAGTAAGCCGAGGCGTATTATATGGAAAAAAAAAAAAAAAACTGGCATGAAACTCAAACTTGTACATGTCCAACTGATTTAAAAATAGCCCAAATAAGCAGATTTTTAGCCACTTAGGACCTGCCTGTTTTACATACCCTGCAAAAGTGGACTCAACTTCTGCTAGTCCTGAAAAAAAAAAAAAAAAGATAAATTCCTGTAGTTATAAAGACCCTAGGATGCTGCTGCTTTTAGAGCTCTCTGACCCAGAGACTTATCGCCTGGCTGCAGGAGGATATCGCTTCTCACCCCTGGGAGCTTTCTTGGTCTCTTCTCCTTCTGATGCTACCTGTGACTCTAGCCTCTGGAAGACCTTCTGCTACAGGGACCACCCCCTTGCATGTGACTTTCAATGTGTTGGCCCCATTAAATAGCTTGTTGTGCAATACTGTCATATAGCTCTGAATTTCCTTCACCTCAGTACACTTCCTTAAAATGATAAAGGACAGTTGTGAAAAACCAACACTTAACATTATACTCAATGGTGAAAGACTGAAAGATTTTGCCATAAAATCAGGAACACGGCAAGGATATCTCTTTTCCCTACTTCTATTCAACACTGTGGTCTTTTTGTTCGCCTCTGTGAATGTGAAAACTGGACAATGAAAAAAGAAGGCAGGAGAAGTACTGATGCGTGGAAGTGTGGTGTTGGTGAAGAATATTGAATGTACCATGGATTAACAAAAGAACAAAAAAATCAGTCTTACAATAAAACAGTGAAATGTTCCTTAGGAATGAGGATGGCAAGACTTCATCTTACTTACTTTGGACACATTATCTGCAAAGACTGATCACTAGGAAAAGAAGTCCTGTTAGGTGAAGTAGAAGATCACAAAAATAAAGGAAAACCCTCAAAAAGGTGGATTGACCCAATAACCACAACAATGGACTCAAACATACCAACAATCATTAGGATGGCATGGGACCAGGGAAAGTTTCTTTCTCTTATATATTAGGTTACTTTGAGTAGAAGCCAACTAAATAGTAACCGCTCTCAACAACATTCAGCGCAAGACATCAACAACAACACAGCTACAGCTTATCTTCATATAAAACAAAAACCACCACCAGTTGCAGTAGAATCAAACGCAACTCACAGTGACCCGCTGGGTGTCGGAGTAGAACCGGGCTCCGTCAGTAGGCCGCACTGTGTGTCTGTACCATAATTTGTTTCCCATTCGTCTGTTGATGAGCATTTAGGTTGTTTACATCTTTGTGCTGTTGTGAATGGTGCTCCCATGAACATGGTATGCATATGTCTATTCCTGCGACTGCTCTTACTTCTCTTGGGTATATTCCTGAGTGGGATTGCTGGATCTTATGGTATTTCTACTTCTAGCTTTTTAAGGAAGCACCAGATTGTTTTCCAAAGTGATTGTATCATTTTACATTCTCACCAGCAGTGCATGAGAGTCCAATCTCTCCACAACCTCTCCAACATTTTTATTTTGTGGTTTATGGATTGACCAAACCCATCGCCATTGAGTCATTTCTGACTCATAGAGACCCTATAGGACAGAGTAGAACTGCCTTGTGGAGTTTCCAAGGAGCACCTGGTGAATTCCAACTGCCGACCTTTTGGTTAACAGCATTTAACCACTACACCACCAGGGTTTCCTTTTTTTGGATTAGCGCCAGTGTTATTGGGGTGATAAGACATCTCTTTGTTGTTTTAATTTGCATTTCTCTGGTGGCTAATGATCATGAGCATTTCCTCATGTGTACATTAGCCACCTGAATATCTTTTTTGGTGCAGTGTCTGTTTATATGCTTTGCCCATTTTTAATTTTTTTTATTTGTCTTTTTGTAGTTGAGGTGTTGCTGTACTTTGTAGATTTTAATGATTAGACCCTTCCCAGATATGTCATAGTTAAAAATTTCTTCCCAATCTGTAGGTTCTGTTTTTACTCTTTTCATGAGCATAACTGACTTTTAGCAGACCCCAGTTATCTAGTTTCTGATGTTTCTGCATTGTTGGTTATGGTTTGTATTCTGTTTATGTCGTGTATCAGGCCTCCTAGCATTGTCCCTATTTTTTCTTCCGTGATCTTTATCATTTTAGGTTTTATATTTAGGTCTTTGATCATTTTGAGTTAGTTTCTGTGCATGATGTGAGGTATGGGTCCTGTTTCATTTTTTTGCAGACAGATATCCAGTTACGCCAGCACCACTTGTTAAAAAGACTGTCTTTTCCCCCATTTAATGGACTTTGGGCCTTTGTCAACTATCAGCTGCTCATAGGTGCATGGATTTACGTCTGGGTTCTCAATTTTGTTATATTGGTCTACGTGTCTGTTGTACCAGTACCAGGCTGTTTTGACTATCATGGTGGTATAACAGGTTTTAACATCAGGTAGTGTGAGGCCTCCCACTTTGTTCTTCTTCAGTAATTCTTCACTTATTTGGGGCTTCTTCCTTTTCCATATGAAGTTTGTGATTTGTTTCTCCAACATGCTAAAAGTTGTCATTGGAATTTGAATTGAGATTGCATTGTATCTGTAGATCACTTTGGGAAGAACTGACATTTTCATAGTGTTGAGTCTTCCTGTCTATCAGCATGGTATGTTTTTCCACTTATTTAGGTCTCTTTTGATTTCTTGTAATAGTGTCTTGTAGTTTTCTTTGTGTAGGTTTTTTACATCTCTGTTTAAATTTATTCCTAAATACTTTATCTTCTTGAGGGCTATTATAATGGTATTGATTTGGTGATTTCCTCTTGGAAGTTCTCTCTTTTGGTGCAGAGGAATCTGACTGACTTATGTATGTTTATCTTATATCCTGATATTTTGCAAAATCTTCTATTTTAGTTGTAGTAGTTTTCTTGTGGATTTTGGGGGGTTTTCCATGTATAAAACCATATCATCTGCAAATAGGGATACTTTTACTTCTTCGTTACCAATTTGGATGCACTTTATTTCTTTTTCTTGCCTTATTGATCTGGCTAGGGCCTCCAGTACAATGTTGAATATGAGTGGTGACAAAGGGCATCCATGTCTGGTTCCCCTTCTCAAGGGGAATGCTTTAAGACTCTTCATTTAGGATGATGTTGGTTGTTGGCTTTGTATAAATGGCCTTTATTATGTCCAGGAATTTTCCTTCTATTCCTATTTCGCTGAGAGTTTTTATCATGAATGGGTGTTGGACTTTTTAAAATACCTTTTCTGCATCAGTTGATAAGATCATGTGGTTCTTGTCTTTTGTTTTATTTATGTGATGGATTACATTATTGTTTTTCTAATGTTGCACCATCCCTGCATACCTGGTATGAATCCCACGTGGTCATGGTGAATTATTTTTTGATATGTTGTTGAATTCTATTGGCTAGAATTTTGTTGAGGATTTTTGGGTCTATATTCATGAGGGATATTGGTCTGTAATTTTCTTTTTTTTGTGGATCTTTACCTGACTTTTCTATCATGGTTATGTTGGCTTCATAGAATGAGTTTGCGAGTATTTCATCCTTTTCTATGCCTGAAATGCCTTTGGTAGTAATGGTGTTAACTCTTCCCTGAAAGTTTGGTAGAATTCTCCAGTGAAGCCGTCTGGGCCAGGGCTGTTTTGTTGGTGGTGGTTTTTATTTTTTTAATTATCTCTTTAATCTCTTCTTTTGTTGTGGGTTTATTTAATTTTTCTACCTCAGTTTGTGTTAGTTTAGGTAAGTAGTGTGTTCCTAGAAATTTGTCCATTTCTTCTAGATTTTCAAATTTGTTAGAGTACAATTTTTCATAGTATTCTGTTATGATCCTTTTTATTTCCATTGGGTCTGTTGTGATATCACCCATTCCATTTCTTATTTAGGTTATTTGCTTCCTCTCCTGTTTTTTCTTTTGTCAATTTGACCAATGGTTTATTGATTCTGTTGATCTTTTCAAAAAACCATCTTTTAGTATTGTCTACTCTTTCAATTGTTTTCCTATTCTCTATCTCATTCATTTCTGCTCTAACCTTTATTATTTCCTTTCTTCTGGTGCCTGAGGGCTACTTTTGTTTCTCTCTATTTGTTCAAGTTGTAGGGTTAACGTTTTGATTTTGGCACTTTCTTCTTTTTGAATGTGTGCATTTATTGTTGTAAATTGACCTCTAAGCATTGCTTTTGCTGTTTTCCAAAGGTTCTGGTAAGACATGTTTTCATTCTTCATTTAATTCTATGAATTTATTTTTTCCATCCTTGATTTCTTCTATAATCCAGTAGTTTTTAAGCAAGGTGTTGTTCTGTTTCCACGTATTTGATTTTTTTTCCTTGCTGTTTCTGTTATTGATTTCTAATTTTATGTCATTATAATCAGAGGATACTCTTTCTTAAGGTCAGCTGATTAACAATTTTAATTCCATGTACAATCTTAATTCTCCTTTGCCATGTAACTTAACATATTCACAGATTCCAGGGATTGAGACAAGGACACCTTTGGAGAATCTTTTTCCTATCTTCCGTATTGATATTTTGTAAAACCATGTCTGTTCAACAGGCAGACATCAAGGCCAGCTCCTGGCAATACAAAAACCTAATTGATAGTGCCAGGTCACCTCCCAGATGTCAAAAAATATTCTACTTCTTCTTCTAGGATATTTGTACTCAGTTCTCTTCCCTTTGAGTTAATTCATCTCACTGTACTACTATGACTTTTTGTTTAACTGTATCTGTTTACAAACTTCAATAAAATTAAAAATATCTCTAGTGCAGTAAAAAATGTATTAAAATAATTCATTAAACAAGTACAAATTTGCAATGACTATAGTGGCTATTGTGCCAGTCTGCCTCAACAAAGGTCTCCCTTACCCTCTCTGGCCCGGTATTTCCCCAAGCATGAGGTCCTGCATTAGATTGATCCCTCCTAATGGTTTGTCCAAAGGAAGTGAGTCAGACAATGTTCTGTTGTGATCCATAAGTTTTACATTGGCTAATTATTGGAAATAGACCACCAGACCATTTTCCTAGTCTAATCTTTTTAAGGTTTTAACCTTGGGCAGTTACTTAACTTTACTAAGATCCAGTTTCATCAAAAGTCAGTGGGAGCTAAAAATAACATTATCTTCATGAATCTGCTTCGATGAAATCATGCAAATAGACTGTTAGGAACGATATAGCTCACTCAGTAATTTCTCAATAAATATATTTTTTATAATTTTTATTGTGCTTTAAGTGAAAGTTTACAAATCAAATCAGTCTCTCACACAAAAACTTATATACACCTTGCTACATACTCCCAATTGCTATCCGCCTAATGAGACAGCCCGCTCTCTCCCTACACTCTCTCTTTTCGTGTCCATTTCATCAGCTTCTAATCCCCTCCACCCTCTCATTTCCCATCCAGGCAGGAGATGCCAACATAGTCTTAAGTGTCCACCTGATCCAAGAAGCTCACTCCTCACCAGCATCCCTCTCCAACCTATTTTCCAGTCCAATCCATGTCTGAAGAGTTGGTTTCAGGAAAGGTTCCTGTCCTGGGCCAACAGAAGGTCTGGGGGCCATGACCACCAGGGTCCTTCTAATCTCAGTCAGACCATGAAGTCTGGTCTTTCTATGAGAATTTGGGGTCTGCATCCCACTGCTCTCCTGCTCCCTCAGGGGTTCTCTGTTGTATTCCCCGTCAGGGCAGTCATCGGTGGTAGCCGAGCACCATCTAGTTCTTCTGGTCTCAGGATGATGTAGTCACTGGTTCATGTGGCCCTTTCTGTCTCTTGGGCTCGTAATCACCTTGTGTCCTTGGTCTTCTTCATTCTCCTTTGATCCAGGTGGGTTGAGACCAATCGATGCATCTTAGATGGCTGCTTGCTAGCGTTTAAGACCCCAGATGCCACTCTTCGAAGTGGGATACAGAATGTTTTCTTAATAGATTTTATTGTACCAATTGACTTAGATGTCGCCTGAAACCATGGTCCCCAGACCCCTGCCCCTGCTACGCTGGCCTTTGAAGTATTCAGTTTATTCAGGAAACTTCTTTGCTTTTGGTTTAGTCCAATTGTGCTGACCTCCCCTGTATTGTGTGCTGTCTTTCCCTTCACCGAAAATAGTTCCTATTACTATCTAAACCCCTTTCCCGCCCTCCCTCGCTCCCCCCTCTGGTAATGACAAAAGAATGTTTTCTTCTCAGTTTAAACTATTTCTCAAGTTCTTAGGGCACCTTGGTTCCTTCCATCTTTTTGCTATTATAAACAGTGCTGCATAAACATGGGTGTGCATATACCTGTTTGTGTAAAGGCTCTTATTCTTCTAGGATATATTCCAAGGAATGGGATTGCTGGATCCTATGGTAGTTCTATTTCTAGATTTTTAAGGAAGACCCAAATTGATTTCCAAAGTGCCTGTACCATTTTACATTCCCACCAGCAGTGTATAAGTGTTCCAATCTCTCCACAGCCTCTCCAACATTTACTATTTTGTGTTTTTTGGATTAACGCCAGCCTTGTTGGAATGAGATGAAGTCTCATTGTAGTTTCGGTCTGCATTTCTTTAATGGCTGATAATCGTGAACATTTCCTCATGTATCTGTTAGCTACCTGAATGTCTTCTTTAGTAATGTGTCTATTCATATCTTTTGCCCATTTTTAAATTGGGTTATTTGTCTTTTTGTAGTTGAGTTTTTGCAGTATCACGTAGATTTTAGAGATCAGGCGCTGATTGGAAATGTCATAGTTGAAAACTTTTTCCCATTCTGTAAGTAGTCTTTTTACTCTTTTGGTGAAGTCTTTGGATGAGCATAGGTTTTTGATTTTTAGGAGCTCCCAGTTATCTAGTTTTTGTTTTGTATTTTTAATAATGTTTTCTATACTATTTATGCCATGTATTAGGGCTCCGAACAGTGTCCCTATTTTTTCTTCCATGATCTTTACCTTTTTTTTAGATTTTATATTTAGGTGTTTGATACATTTTGAGCTCATTTTTTTGCATGGAGTGAGGTATGGGTCTTGTTTCACTTTTTTGCAGATGAATATCCAGTTATGCCAGCACTATTTGTTAAAAAAAACTGTCTTCTCCCCCCATTTAACTGTTTTGGGGCCTTTGTCAAAAATCAACTGCTCATATGTGGATGGATTTATATCTGGATTCTCAATTCTGTTCCATTGGTCCATGTATCTGTTGTTGTCCCAGTACCAGGCTGTTTTGACTACTGTGGTGGTATAGTAGGTTCTAAAATCAGGGAAAGTAAGGCCTCCCACTTTGTTTTTATTTTTCAGTAATACCTTATTTATCTGGGGCTTCTTTCCCTTCCATATGAAGTTGGTGATTTGTTTCTCCATCTCATCAAGAATGCCGTTAGGATTTGGACCGGAATTGCATTAAATGTATAGATCCCTTTTGGCAGAATAGACATTTTTATAATGTTAAGTCTTCCTATCGATGAGCAAGGTATGTTTTTCCACTTATGTAAGTCTCTTTTGGTTTCTTGCAGAAGTGCTTTGCAGTTTTTTGTATAAGTCTTTTACATCTTTGGTAAGATTTATTCCTAATTATTTTATCTTCTTGGGGGCTACTGTAAATGGCATTGATTTGGTGATTTCCTCTTCAATGTTCTTTTTGTTCGTGTAGAGGAATCCAACTGATTTTTGTATGCTTATCTCGTATCCTGATACTCTGCTGAACTCTTTTATTAGTTTCAGTAGTTTTCTGAAGGATTCCTTAGGGTGTTCTGTGTATAAGATCATGTCACCTGCAAATGGAGATACTTTTACTTCTTCCTTGCCAATCTAGATGCCCTTTATTTCTTTATCTAGCCTAATTTCTCTGGCTAGGACCTCCAACACAATGTTGAGTAAGAGCGGTGATAAAGGGCATCCTTGTCTGGTTCCCAGTCTCAGTGGGAATGCTTTCAGGCTCTCTCCATTTAGGGTGATGTTTGCTGTTGGCTTTATATAAATGCCCTTTATTATGTTGAGAAATTTTCCTTCTATTCCTGTTTTGCTCAAGTTTTTATCATGAATAGGTGTTGGACTTTGTCAAATGCCTTTTCTGCATCAATTGATAAAATCATGTGATTCTTGTCTTTTGTTTTATTTATGTCATGGATTACATTAATTGTTTTTCTAATGTTGAACTATCCCTGCATACCTGGTATGAATCCCACTTGGTCATGGTGAATTATTTTTTTGATATGTTGTTGAATTCTATTGGCGAGAATTTTGTTGAGGATTTTTGTGTCTAAGTTCCTGAGGGATATAGGTCTATAATTTTCTTTTCTTGTGGTGTCTTTACGTGGTTTTGGTATGAGGGATATGGTGGCTTCATAGAATGAGTTTGGTAGTATTCTGTCCTTTCTATGCTCTGAAGTACCTTTAGTAGTAGTGGTGTTAACTCTTCTCTGAAAGTTTGGTAGAACTCTGCAGTGAAGCTGTCCGGACCAGGGCTTTTTTGGGGTGGGGGGGTTTGATTGCCTTTTCCATCTCTTCTTTTGTTATGGGTCTATTTAGCTGTTCTACCTCTTTTTGTGTTAGTTTAGGTAGGCAGTGTGTTTCTAGGAATTCACCCATTTCTTCTAGGTTTTCACATTTGTCAGAGTAAAATTTTTCACAGAAATCTGATATGATTCTTTTAATTTTAGTTGGGTATGTTGTAATATCGCCCATCCCATTTCTTATTCAGGTTATTTGGTTCCTCTCCTGTTTTTCTTTTGTCAGTTTGGCTAGTGGTTTATCAATTTTGTTAGTTTTTTCAAAGAAAACAGCTTTTGGTCTTGTTAATTCTTTTCATTGTTTTCTATTTCTTTTAGTTCAGCTCTAATTTTTAGTTTTTTTTTTTTTTCTGGTGCCTGTGAGTTTCTTTTGTTGCTCTCTTTCTATTTGTTCAAGTTGTGGGGATAATTCTTTGATTTTGGCCCCTTCTTCGTTTTGGATGTGTGCATTTATTGATATAAATTGACTTCTGAGCATTTCTTTCACTGTATCCCAGCGTTTTTACAGGAAGTGTTTTCATTCTCATTGGAATTTCTTTGTTCCATCCTTAATGCCTTCTATAATCCAGTCTTTTGTTTTGTTCAGTTTCCAAGTGTCTGATTTCTTTTCCCTGCTTTTCCTGTTATTGATTTCCACCTTCATGCCCTTATGGTCAGAGAAGATGCTTTGTAATATTTGAATGTTTTGGATTCTGCTAAGGCTTACTTTATGCCATAATATGTGGTCTTCTAGAGAATGTCCATGTGCACTAGAAAAGAAAGTATACTTGGCTGCTGTCGGGCGGAGTGTTCTGTATATGTCTATGAGGTCAAGTTGGTTGATTGTGGCATTTAGGTCTTCCGTGTCTTTATTGAGCTTCTTTCTGGATGTCCTGTCCTTCACCAAAAGTGGTGTGTTGAAGTCTCCTACTATTATTGTTTTGTCAGAAATTAATAACTCAATAAATATTAACTGTCCTGATTTTTGTTATTGATTCTAATATTATTATTTTCTCTTTTAATTAATTTATTCAGGGTTACCAGAATTTGACTTATATTTCTACTTTCACTTTCTTTTTTCTCATATTATTGACTATATCCATAGGTATATGCCTGTTTGAAAATAAAATTCAAATATCCCTTCATAGATTGGTTTGACAATCCTAGTATGACTATATAATTGTGTGGTTTGTCTATCTAACCACATTGCACATGCAAACAGGATGTGCCTCAAACTACCAGACAACTAAGAATGAGACATGTACAACCACTGGCATCAACCATTTCATGAGTGCTACGGCCATCTGTGATCAAGACATTTACACAATATTGGCAAAGTGAAAGCCACTATTATTATTTCTAGAAAGCAAACAGTAAACAGTAAAACAAATTCTCAAAGCAGATCTGCTTATTCTTCTCCAAACTACTCATATTCTTTCAATATCACTGTACTGGCACATTGTGTTTCTGGTCAAATGTTGTCTTCATGTCACCACTGCCTCTGGCTGCCACCATGTTACCCGGGACACCTGCATGGCTTCCGAGGCTTCTGCTCTGCCCCTGGGCCTCACTGGGCCTTGCTTCACTAATGGAAAGACGCCTGCACAGGATCTCCTGAGCCTCTGCCACTGGGCCCTTTTTGACCTATGCTGCTGCCTCCTACCATGCTACCCAGGCCAGAGTGGTTCTCTGTCTTGCTGCCATGATACCAAGGCCTACCCTGCATGAGGGAATGTATTGTTCCCACCACGATGCCCAAAGGGGGAAGGAAGCAAATTACACCAGCCACACTCAGGTCTCTGTCCCGCAGGTACAACTGTTGCAGTACTTTAGTAGAAGGCACACCCCTGCACAAAGACACTCAGTTCTCTCTCTATGGACCAGCAAGCCCACCATCCCTGTCTTCACTCTTACAACTCTCTCTTCTTAATATAGGGAGTTCTCAATGCAGGGACCCTGGGTCCAAAGGATGCACTCCACTCTACGGTCTTTTTGATGGTAGTGAGGGGCCCCAGAACCTCTGTGGATTTGGCCCTTATATAAGCCTAACAGAATAGGAACAACAACCAATCTCCTAGTTGGACCACAAAGGGCACAATCCCATTAAGTGAATTTTCAATCCTCTAGTTTTGTAGTAAATCTACTAATACCTTGCAAAATTTTGGCCCAGACAATCATTTTGTGAAATTACAAGACCAGGGCTAGAAAAGCCATATAAAAGTGATTCATTGCACGGCAATAATTCAGCCCATTTTCTTAACCCTTAACCAGTTCATAAGCAGAGCTGTAACAAATCAATTAGTTAATGCTTATTATATTTTGATTATGTAGCACAGCATCGTATAACCTCCCATATTGGAGCTCCTGAGTGGTGCAAACAGTTATACTGTATAATCTCCTGGAGCAGAGCCCCTGGGTGGTACAGTTAACATGTTCAGATGCTAACTGAAAAGACGGAGGTTCAAGTCCACCCAAAGGCACCTTGGAAGAAAGACCTGGTGATCTACTTCTGAAAAATCACCCATTAAAAACTCTACAGAGCACAGTTCCACTCTGACACACACAGGGTTGCCATGAGTCAGACGTAACTCAATGGCAACTGATTTTTACTGTTTTCTGTTGCAAGATAAAGACATTAAAAAAAAAACTCTCAGTACTGTACGTCAGTTCATAAGTCAACATATTCAGCTAAAGCAGAGAAGAAAGGAGATAATGAAATTATACTTATTTGATAGATCTGGTGCTTTATATTTATTCCATACCTGAAACCAAAACCAAACCCATTGTCATCAAGTCTATTCCAACTCATAGAGACCCAATAGGACAGAGTAGAACTGCCCCATGGAGTTTCCAAGGAGCTTCTGGTGAATTTGAACTGCTGGCGTTTTGGTCAGCAGCTGAGCTCTTAACGACTGCACTACCAGGGCTCCTTATTCTATACAGTAGCCCCTAAAAATAATCCTATGGAAGAGGCATTATTATGCCCCTTTTACAGATGATTAAACTGACGCTCAGAGAGGTTATATAACAGGCCCCAAATATATAACTAGAAAGTTTCAAGACTGGAAAAGTTCAATTCGGTCATGGCCTTTTGTTGGGTAAGACATGTCTAGAAGTCCACTCTATTCCCCACATCATTACCAGCTCTTTCTTGACGCATTAGTTATTGTGAAAGTTTAGGTTAACAGGATTGTGGACTAAGTATATTTTCTAGGTATGAGTTAAGTGCTTTATGCATCGTATCTCATTTAATACTAATAATATTATAAGGTAAGCATCATATTCAAAATAATCACATCCTGACTTTAGCATGTTGATAAAACAGGTCATTATCTTCAGAGATCAAATATCCTGAAATTTTAAAATAATCCTGTATGGAGGTGATAAATGAGGAGAGTATGTGGTCATCTGTATTCTTCCGAATGCTTTCCCACGAGCATTTCTGCAGCCTGAAGCTCAGGAATCCCTAAGGCTTTAGCCAGGTGCCTTGTATTTTATACCGGCAACAGAGGCAGTGGTGGGGATCCGAACGGTGATCTGGGAACCAGAGGCTTAGAGTATTCCACACCTCCTGCACGGTGGCTCCTCTGATGCAGGTTAGTGCTACGACTCCTAGACTGAGTGCTTACAACCGGGGACGGTATGCGCTAATGCTTTCACTGTGGCCCACTTAATTTCTGTAATTTTAAAAACTATATCACAATCATACTATTTGGAAAGCACAGAAATTAAAGCACCTGGATTGCACTTGATAACATCATAACTATTCCTTTTATATTCTTCCATATACATTTTTTACAATTTGAAAAATATTGTTTATACGATTAACATGATATCTAAGATTGTTCCAGCTGTTATATTGTGTTCCATGGGAAATTTATTAGTTCTACAATAGTTCAGGATGCACATTGTGGAAAACCTTGCAAAATAAGCCCTTTGTGTTTACAGGGTCTCCTCCCAGCCCTTCTTTTTTAGTCATATTTTAGAATGATATCCACAAGGTATGGCAATGCTTCAAGGGACAAGACTAGCTCTCTGGCTCTCACTCCATATTGCCAAATTGACTAATAAAGGATTTTCACTTTTACCCTGAGATTAATCTTCATTGCATTCCTACTGGTAATGAATATCATAAAGAGACATTGAGTGTATAATGTTTGAATGCATAGAAATTATAAAAATTTCGTTTAAACTATGTATTAATTTCCAGTGAGAAAAAACATCCTTTCATGATTATATTGCACTAATGTATCTTTATCAAATTGTAATTATGAAAATAATATTACAGGTATTTCCCAGTGTAAGACAGGGTTCCATTCTGAAGACTCTGTCATAAGTCAGCTCTGATATAAGTAGAATATCTAATTTTTTAAAAAATATTCATTATTTTTGTCTCCTATTAACAGTATCTTTATAAATCCAATCTTTATTTGTCTTTGGGATTGGCAAGAGAATGATAACATCAACAAATTACGTGCTACAACGTTATATGTAGTACATATTACTAATAATAAGATGTACAAAGATAAAAAAAAGGATAGTCATAGGGCAGTTCGTTGTAACTCAAACATGTCTTAAATCGGGGGCGATCTGTACTAAGCTTTTAGGAAAGTTGAGTCTTAGTTAATACTCTGACTCTAAGGTAAATGGATGCATGTATCTGATTCTATTAAATTCTCTATTCATGAATTTCTCTTTGGGAAAAAGTTTGTGTAGAGATAAAATTTATGTTTGATAACATACTAAATATAAATAATTTAATTAAACATTCTACATGCACTATCTTTTTTCATTTTTACAAAGTAAGACAGTTACCCATTTTAAATACACTAACCTGAGACACACAGTTTATCAGAGAGGTGCCTAACTTCACAGAACTCACAGTTGCTCCAGTGAGCTCCAGCAGATTTCCCAGACTGAGATGCACTAGGAAGAAAAGGCTAGCGATCTACTTCTGAAAAGTCAGCCAAAGTGAACCCGATGGATGGCAATAGTCCGATCAACAACCGATTATGGGAATGGTGCAGGACTGGGCAGCATTTTGCCCGGGGTAGCCGTGTGTTAGGTGACTTAATGGCATCTAACAACAGCGATGTGTTTGAGGGTCCATTCTTCATTTATGCTGTTTGTTTTATTCAAAAAGGTTTTTTTTCTTTATTTATGTTGTCTGTTTTATTCAAAAAGTTTTGTCATTATTAAGATAATAATTGGAACAAAAAACTGGCTGGCAAGCCCAAAATAACTGTGGGGAGTTTACTTTCATGACCAGGATTTTGGACCCATGCTTCCTACTTTTGAGACCAGGGAAAAATAAATTAATCTAACCCTCCAGTCCTTCATCTGCAAATCTGAAACAGTGACAGTTTACCTCATTTAATTGTTGTGACATTCCATGAGGAAATGCACATCCAGGGTTAACATAGGACTTGGGACATTGTTTGCTACAGTTATAAAAATCCTTGTTATGTCTGAGTTACTCCATCTATATCATGCAGATGTGAAGTAAGAGTCATTTTGGCTTGGAATTGTTTTGGATTGAATTGAAGAAATGAACATACTAGTGCCAGGCCAGAATATTGGACAGGTGGGTATGTAACATAGAGTGTACCTTTGAGAAAGGGGAAGCTTTGCTAATTCTGGGAACACCACATTGAGGTAGACATAAAAATGTGACAATGGATCTAAAAGTACTCTGAGCTCTCTGCAATTACCCACTTTATACAACTAGAAAATAAATGGGAATACGTTTTTATCCTCTTTTAAATTGTACAGAAATATTATAGACAACTAGAAGTTTATCTGACCTACATACCCTCTTGTACTTTGGTAGTGTGGAATTACACAGAATTGAATTCACTTGGGAACAACTGCCTTTTTGATGTGAAATACGGATAATATTTTCTCTTTTTACCTGCTATTTTAAAAAATTTTGATTGAATTTTGAGACATTATTGAATTTGTGGCAAGTTTCATGGTATCTATTACAATTCTTATAACACATTGAATATTAAAGGCATGAGAACACATTGTAAAATTAATAATCAAGTAACCTAATAGCCTTCGAATAATTAAATTTACCATGGTCATGAGTGTTTCCTCTATGTTTAAAATAAATTGATAGAAGGTAGACAGACAGAGGACAGACAGAAAAATCTCGAGGAACACAGAAAACATGTCACTTATGCTGAAAAATGAAGACTGATATGTAATGATATTTTTGTTCTTTGGTATGAAATAAGTAACATTACATTCCATGTGAGTTATGGGAAAATACTAATTTTACTTTCAAAATATTTTGGTAGGAAACATCTATGTATGGCCAATAACAATATAATAATGATAATAATCAATAACTTTTTAGAGCTATCTTCTTGTGCATGCATTCTCCAGTGTACTTATATACATTTTATTTTGTAGTTATCAAATAATCCTATAGTAGATACTATTATGTCATCTCATTTTGCACATAATGAAACTGAGGTTTAAGCATATTGCTCAAATTTACCCAACTACTAAACAGTGGCATAGGTATTCAAACTCCAGAAACCTGGCCATTAAATATGTACTTCTATGTTCAGACAACCTTCAGATGAA
The DNA here is from genome assembly GCF_030014295.1 of Loxodonta africana. Lineage (NCBI taxonomy): Eukaryota > Metazoa > Chordata > Mammalia > Proboscidea > Elephantidae > Loxodonta > Loxodonta africana. Next base: position 162,464 of record NW_026975012.1, on the reverse strand, counting down.
TACAGCTACCAGTTTAAATGTTTATTATTAGACTAGTCATGTAACTTTTCTGAACTTCGTAATTTATACTGATTAAATGTGAAATATACATATATTTCACATTATATGAACTGTTTGTCCAGCGAATAGAATGCCTGATATGATAATATTTTCAAATACAGTTAATTTAAAATAATTTCATCTTAAATTTAAATCTACAGAAGACTTTCAAAATCATATTCATTGAATCTTGGCATCTGAGAAACATTGGAAAGCTGCCCTTAAGCTCAGGGCCTTAGCAGGTGGTTATCAAATCGCCAAAGCAGAGAATGAGCCAGATGGAAACAATTGAAAACAGTGCTCCAGTACAGCTGTCTACCAAAGTCTGAATTTTCCCAGTCTAGAAACAAGGAGAGTGGCTCATAGGAAAGTAAGTGACCTTCCCCAAATATAACACGTATTTGTGAACAAAATATGGACAGGTCTTTAGAGTTCTGACTCCTAGTCTTCATGTTATTTAAGCGACTCGTAACTCGTATGTCTATACCCAGTGTGCCCTGACCCAGGGCCAGCTTAAGTGAATGAACTTTGCATGTCATGACCTCCAGTTCAGCGGCAGCCAGAGACACAGACCTGTCCATCCACCCAATGCAGTGAGAAACGCTAACAAAGAAAATAGATTAGAAAAGGAAAATGTTTCCTTAAAAATAGAGTCATATGAATTTAAAAAGTAATAGGAAAACACAGCTTACCTGAAACTAATAGGAAAGTGAATACATTATTTAAAAAAAAAAAAATCTACAGACACAGACTACTTTACACCTATGTTTTAGTGGCCTTTAAGAACACTGATTATCCCTCTTTTGTTTAAAAAAAAAAATCAGAGACTACAAATTAAAAGATGAACTATAGCAATACATTTTGTGAGTTTAATATGTTTAATATTCATGCATGCAAAGACAGTACAATGTAATATTAAATCAACAATGATCATAGATTCAAACAACTTATATACCAATAACAAGTTGTTTGATCCAAATAACATTGAAATTGTTTAAAATGGTAGCCTATTAATGAAATGCAGAACATTAATATTAAATTATTAATATCATATAAGTATCCCAAATATATGTAATATAAAATGCAAAACTTCAGTCCAAAATAACAAAAATGTCAAATGTATAAAATCAACTGGAGAAGATATTCACAATGCATATAAATAACAAGTTATAAAGATATATAAATTAAATATATAAATTACAAAATACATGGGAAATTCTTTAAATTATTAAGAAAAAGCCAAACAATCTAGAAACCATGAATTAGAGATATTCACAGTTTGCAGAAGAAATCCAAGAGGTCGATGAATAGATTAAAAGAGTTTCTGCCATGTAACTTAAGTGACATGCAATTTAAATTTATTTTCACACTTACATGATTGCTGTTAATTATCGCATCTAACAGTAAAATATGTGGAGGAATTATCACACAAATTGACAGTTGACTGGAGTGTAAAAGGTGGAGATGCAATTATCTTAAACCCAAAATATTCTAGTGAAATATTTACTTGAGAAAATATTGCCACATGCACAAGGATATGGGTTATATTAACAAAAGATTGGAAAGAAGCTAAGTATTCTTAAATAAACATTATATATATATACATCTATATTTATATATATAAATTGCATATATATGATGTAATAAAATTTGGCAGTAGTTAAAAATATATTTAACTGAATATATATTTCACTCAAAATATATATATTTGAGGGAACAAAGCATAAAAGAATGATATGCTCACTATTATAGCATATTTATATCAATTTTGAAAAATGGAACATCTACATATTTTATTGATATGAAAGTCAATGTTGGTATATACTAAGAATCAAAAAATTTTAATATGTATTAAAGGTGTGAAGATCATAGACCATTCACAAAATTTGCAATGTTTTCCAAATAAATTACAGAAAAACTAAAAAAGGATTTACTACACCACAGATTATGAATGAAGTCCAAACATAATACTGTTGGTAATCCTGAATTCACAGCTCTCTTTGACAATTTGAATTTGTGAGCAAAAGACACCACCTACCTAAGTATAATAGGTGAATCCATTTACATGTGCATCCATTCCTACCACCAAAAATACTTAGACGTAAAAGAAACGGAAGTTATAGGTTCTAGTGAAAAGAGGAGCTATTCTGAAAGTGAATGAGTACCTGTATATTTTACCTGTGGGAGATGTTGGCCCTCAGGTTCATTATATGAGAATATCATTTGGATAAGTCATAATCAATGGATTAGTTTTTGTCTTCTACTTTTAGAAGTATAAGATTATCGATGTCCAAATTTATGTGAAAATTGCATGCAATACAAATTATGTTCATTTATGAAATTATTAACTTTTTTGAATGGATAAAACCCAAACACCTGTGCTGTCAAGTCAATTCTGACCCTATAGGACAGAGTAGACCTGCCTCATTGAGTTTCCAAGGAGTGGTGGTGAGTTTGAACTGCCAACCTTTTGGTTAGCTGCCGAAAGCTTAACCACTGTGCCACCAGGGCTCCCTTAGAATGGATATATTATATATTAAATTAAAATCAGCAGCATTGTTTGAGAACATAATACATAAAAGTTTAAATGTTGAGGGGGTTCTAAACTTAATGAGATGTAGGCACCATGATCAGGAAAGCAAGTCATGATAATATAAATGATATGGCGATGGGTACAGTAGTATCTGTGGTGGCTGAAAGCCTAGTGTGTTTAGAGCACAGGCTGCATGTAAGTGTGGAATAGAGAATTTTTGCTTTTGTTTTTTCCCCATCAAACTTAGTTTTATCAGTTGTAATTTATTTGTCTTGATATTGAAGAAAATCATGTGAGAATCCATTAAGCAAATATCTAAAACACATGCAAAAGTAATAACTATAGGCATATCACCTCAATACCTACTAAAGTGCATAAATCTGAATTTCCTTCAATATAGAAATACCCAAAGTGTAAAGAACTCGGATTGCATAAGTAATATTTCTTAACACCATGAGTAAATTACGTGTGGCATACTGACAAATTATTAAAAAACAATAGAGGTGTAAGTTGTACTACTGTACATGTATGTTATCTAATTTTGTGTGAATAAAAAATAATGTATAGTAACAGCAGAGATGGATAGTACTATGCTATGGCAAAAATCTTGTTTGTAAGTGAAAGATTAAAGTAGCAATTAGCCCTCCAAGTCTGAGATTTCCCAAGTCATTTGATCAAGTTTTCATAAAGATATGTACAAGCTTCCTTTAAAAAAAAAAAAAAAAATTTTTTTTTTTTTTTCCTTTTAAACAAATCTTATTTCTGCATCATTTTACATCTTTCAGGCACCAGTAGAGCCATGGTCAATGCAAACGGCACCACAGGAATAAACTTCATTCTTCTAGGGCCTTTAACCACACACAGATCCACCTATTCCTGTTTGCCATGGTGCTTATGATCTTCATCACCTCACTGATGGGCAACACCCTTATGATCATTCTCATTCATGTGGACCCTCAACTCCACATGCCCATGTACTTCCTGCTTAGCCAGCTTTCTTTCATGGACATGCCGCTGGTCTCCACCATCGTTCCCAAAATGGCAGCCAACTACCTGATGGACACTAGGTCTATCTCTCCCACTGGCTGTGGAGTCCAGATCTTCCTGCTTCTCACTCTGGGAGGGAGTGAATGCTTCCTCTTAACGGCCATGTCCTATGACCGCTATGTGGCCATATGTCACCCACTGTGCTACCCCATTCTCATGAGTCAGAAGCTCTGTTTACTCGTGACGTCAGGTTCCTGGCTCCTGGGAGGGATCGATGGGCTGATGCAGGCTGGTGCCACTTTGAGCTTCCCTTACTGTCACTCACGGGAAATCAATCACTTTTTCTGTGAAGCAGCATCACTGGTACGCCTTGCCTGTGCTGACACCACGATTTTTGAGTTTTTCATGTATGTCTGCTGCATTCTGATGCTCTTGATCCCTTTGTCTCTCATTTTGGCCTCATACAGCCTTATCCTGGCTGCAGTGCTCTGCATGCGGTCAGCTGGAGCTGGGAAAAAAGCCTTTAAGACCTGCTCCTCTCACCTGGTGGTTGTGGGACTCTTCTATGGCACCATCATGTTCATCTACATGAGGCCCAAATCTAACGATTCAGAGGACCATGATAAGGTGGTCTCAGTGTTTTATACCGTCTTCACACCTGTCTTGAACCCCCTTATATACAGTGTGAGAAATAAAGAAGTCAAGGGTGCCTTGAGGAGGTGGCTGGAGAGACATTTTATGTGATATCAATGCTGAGCATAATTTGCCAAAAGGGCAGCAACCAAACTGGATACAGGTTACATTTCTAAAATATTGTTTTGCTATTTTGTTCATCCCATTTAAATTCTTCTTTTTGTGTTATCAAGTTATTTTGCTCTTACTTTGCCAATCTGGCTCCATTGTTCCTATGTGATTGTTTTTATATATGGTAAACTAATTAAAAATTATATTTGTCCTCCTGTTATAATTTGCAATGGTGTTTTTGCTCTGAAATTAGGGCTCTGGCAATAAGTATGAGTGACTGAGTTTCTAAATAGCATATGATAAGTGTATAATTTGTATTTTTTGATAAATAATGGAAATCATTAATTTTGATGGGGATAATACCTTTTGAAAACTAAATGTAGATCCTAAATCACATAATGAAGATAAAATAAATTCAAATGAAATAAGGACCCAATGTGACCATCAAACATAAAATACGTAAGAAGACATCAAGAAATATTTGCAAAATGTTGCTGTGGGAAGATTTGTTAAAGAAACTTCCAGACAGAATATAAAAATGCTAATTGGCTTTTCATGACCTATGTTAAAACATAAGAGTAGAGAGATGAGCTGAAGAAAAAAATATATTGTGTACAAAGGAGTCAGTACACAGTGGATTCAAAAATAAAACTTTCTTTCAGCAAAGAAGTCTCAAATTAAGAAAGGGCCTCAGGCCAAAGATCCAACACAAGTTGTGACTCTAAAATCATTTATTAAGGCTTCAGGACGATTTAAGACACTGTACAAAAAAAAAAAAAAACCTTAAATAAACATCCAAAGAGACAAAAGACCTTCTATAAATCTTGAGAGTCTTGTAGATTCTCTTTAGTTAAAAATATATATGACTACTAAAATGTTTCAGGGCACTGTAGTGCAGCAGAGTCACAGGAAACCCAAGGTTGGTAGTTGTGGGTTTTGTCTAATGGAGTAAATTCCAGTAAGATTCATGGAAAACTCACAATGTTTGCAAGCATGTTTTTCTGACAGAAATATCACTAGTTTGGTCTAAGGAGTAAGCTGATTGAGGTGACTACTCAGTTTTCTCATGGTAGAGCAAGGGTGACTCAGAAAGCAGAGGCAAAAATCATGTAGAGTAATTCCCAGAGAATCACACTGAATCTTAGTTAAGGAGCTGGCAACAATTTCTACCAGAATTTTAGAATTGCAAGTGACTGTATGCTACCCCATTCCCTATTTTAAGAAATGTCTTAAGAGTAATTGTGTTGGTGCAATTATATAATCCCCATGCTGTGACAAAGAGAGAAACCAAGACTTCTAGTGCACATCCCCAGCTGAGAGCCCGGCCAAATTCAAAGCCATTTTTTTTCAGTCCTTGGTGGCACATCATGCAAGTGTATCTTTCACCTCCCAGTTGAGCCACTTCCACTGATGAAGCGTGGAGTAGAGATGAGCTGTCCCTGATGAAACCTGCTGAAATTGCAAATTCATTTGCAAAATAAATAATTGTTGTTTTAAACTGCTGTGCTTTGTGGATACACACACACACACACACACACACATACACACATATACACACACTGGAATAGTGCTCAGGTGAATATATGTGTTATCTAAAACCCATAATAAAGATATGAACTACATTTGAATAAAAGGGGTTATAATTCTCTTTCCCTATTTCATATAATCTGGAACCATTGTTCTGAAAATAATATTATTATCTGTTTAGAATTATTTTATATTACAGAGAAGTCTTACCACTTCGGCTTTGATTAAAGTTTTAAGATGTTCTAGAAGTGAAAAATCAAAAACAATGTGGTTGAGGAAAACCACTTAGATTTTTCTGTGAGAGGGCCAGGGGTTGCCGTCTGGGATCAGTCAACTAAGAACATGTACCTTGGGTAAGTTAGCTTCTCTGATATACAGCTATTCTGTCTATAAAAACAGCATTCCTAAAATTAAAAATATATGTATTATCAAGATTAATTTAAGTTAGTAATGTGAAAATAACATGACAGAGACTTCAGTGCCTGGAAACATGGCAGATGAGGTATCATAACCAACACACAGAGCTAGTTGAATAGATAGATAGACAGACTTGGAAAGAGATTATAGGCATGTGGATCTAAGTTTTTCTTTCATGCATTAAAGAACTGCATATATATACCACAGACACACACATACACAAATAAAAACAGTAATTAGAAAAATAAGGCAGAAGGAAGTAGCTTCTTTACCAGAATATTAGTCAAAGGAAATAAAAAAACAATGCTGTATCAACTTTCATGGCTCTGTGTTTCATGGACAACAGGAGATAAACTACAAGGCCCCTAAAGGTGAGGATTCAGAAGAACTCTGAATAAACCAGGGAATGTAAGGGACAACACAATTCTGTCTGAGTTAGCTAGAAATTAACCTCCCAGCTCCTCAAGTAGGTCCAGGAAATCTGCAGAAAATTCTTTCTCAGTGAATGGCACCAAGTAGAGTGGCTGAGAACTCGGTCAAGAACTTGTAGGTCACATAAAAAGCCCATAATTGTCTGCTGGAGAGAGAGGTCCCATGGAGCAGCATTGCGGCACTAGACATGGGAGTGAAGAAGTATTCTTGGACATCCAGCCCAATAGGTTTTCAGATGACTCCAGCCAGTATCTGATTGCAACTTCAAAATGGACATTCTAGCAGAGAACCAACCCACTCAACCCAGAATCCTGGGGAGATAATAACTTATTGTTTTAAACTGCCAAGTTTTGTGGTGTTTTGTTAGACAGCAATAGCTGTGAAGATATGAGTTAAAATATATAATACCTTTTATTGTTTGAGTAGATGAAGTTGTAATAAAATTAGTTTTTGATTAAGTGTATGGTACATTGTCCTAGATTATCACTAAACATAAAGAAGTAAAGTGCATATTGTCTTAAATGACACAAAGAAATCGTGAAATGCAAAAAAATAATCAATCCAAAGAAGACAGGAATGAGATGAAGGGGGGACACAGAGAAGATAAGTAACTAAAAATCACTACATTGAATAATATAAAGTTTTTTTTAATTTAAAATAAAAAAACTAATAAGCTGAAAAACATAAGTTTTTCAGCAAATGTAAATAGACTAAATATTCCGAGCAAAGAATCTAGACTGGAGAAAACCTTTTCGTATTTTAATTGTTGTTGTTAGGTTCCTTCATGTGGGTTCCTACTCAGAGCGACCCTATGTGCGTCATAATGAAACACTGCCCCATTTTGCCCCAACCTAACTATCATTTCTATGTTTGAGCCCATTATTGCGGCCACTGTGTTAATCCCTCATTTTTGCTGACCCTCTACTTCACCAAGCATGATGTCCTTCTCCAGGGACTGGTTCCTCCTTATAATATGTCCAAATTACATGGGACGAAATCTCGCCATCCTCGCTTCTAAGGAGCATTCTTGCTGTACTTCTTCCAAGACAAATTTGACCATTCTTTTGACAGTCCATTTTATATTCAATATTTTCCACCAACACCGTGATTCTAAGGCATCGATTCTTCTTTGGTCTTCCTTACTCGTTGTCCATCTTTCACATGCAGAAGTGGCAAAAGGCAACTGAAAATACAATGGCTTGGGTCAGGTGCACCTTAGTCCTCAAAGCGACATTTTTGCTTTTTAACACTTTAAAGAGGGCTTTTGCAGCCAATTTGCCAAATGCAATACATCCTTTGATTTTTTGACCGCTGCTTCCACTGGAGTTAATTGTAGATCAAAGTAAAATTAAATCCTTGACAACGTCAGTATTTTCTCCATTTATCACGATGTTGGTTACTGGTCCAGTTTTGAGGATTTTTGTTTTCTTTATTTTGAGGTGTAATTCATACTGAAGGCTGACGTCTTTGATCTTCATCAGCAAGTGCTTCAAGTCCTCTCTACTTTCAACAGGCAAGGCTGTGTGTTCTGCATATTGCAGGTTGTTAATGAGTTTTTCTCTAATCCTGATGCTGCCTTCTTCATATAGTCCATCTCAGATCATTTGCTCAGCATACAAATTGAATAAGTATGGTGAAAGGATACAATCCTGATGCACATCTTTTCTGACTTCAAACTAAGCAGTGTCCCATTGTTGTGTTCCAGTTACTGCCTCTTGGTCTATGTAGAGAATCCGCATGAGCAAAATTAAGTGTCCTGGAATTCCCACTCTTTGCAATGTTATCCAAAATTTGTTATGATCTACTCAGTCAAATGCCTTTGAATAGTCAATAATTAACACAGAAAGATCTTTCTGTTCCACAGTCAGCCCCTGGCCTTGTTCTGACTGATGATATTGAGCTTTTCCTTTGTCTCTTTCCATAGATGTAGTCGTTTTGACTTCTGTGTATTCCATCTGGCGAGGGCCATGTGCATAGTTGCCGTTTATGTTGGTGAAAAAAAGGTATTTGCAATGAAGAAGTCATTGGTCTCACAAAACTCTATCATTCAATCTCCGGCGTTGTTTCTATCACCAAGGCCATATTTTCCGACTACCAATTGTTCTTCTTTGTTTCCAACTTTCACATTCTAATCACCAGTAATTACCAATGCATCCTGATTGCACATTCAATCAATTTCAGACTACAGAAACTGAAAAAAATCTTCAATTTCTTCAACTTTGTTCTTAGTGGTTGCTGCGTAAATTTGAATGATAGTCATATTAACTGGTCTTCCTTATAGGCCTATGGATATTATCCTATCACTGACAGCACTGTACTTCAGGATAGACCTCGAATTGTTCTTTTTGACCATAAATGTAACACCATTCCTCTTCAAGTTGTCATTTCTGGCGTAGTAGGCTATGTGTTGTCCAATTCAAAATGGCCAATACCAGTCCATTTCAGCTCACTAATGCCTAGGATATCGATGCTTATGTGTTCCATTTCGTTTTTGAAGATTTCCAATTTTCCTAGATTCATACTTCGTATATTTCAGGTTCCAAGCATTAGTGGTATTTTCAATTGCCTCATATGCATGTGAAAGATGGACAATGAATAAGGAAGACTGAAGAAGAATAGATGCTTTTGAATTGTGGTGTTGGCAAAGAATATTTAATATACCAAAAGAACAAACAAATCTGTCTTGGAAGTAGTACGGCCAGAATGCTCCTTAGAAGCCAGGATGGTGATACTGCATCTTACATACTTTGGCCATGTTGTCAGAAGAGATCAGTCCCTGGAGAAGGACATCATGCCTGGTAAAGTACACGGTCAGCTTAAAAGAGGAAGACCCTCAATGAGATGGATTGACACAGTGTCTGCAACAACGGGCTGAAGCATAACAACGAGTGTAAGTATGGCACGGGGCCGGACAGTGTTTCTTTCTGTGGTACATAGGATCGCTATGAGTCGGAAGCGACTCCACTGCACCTAATAACAACAACAATAAACATCTTTCTGGTATTCTCAGCTTTTAGCCAAGATCCACCGGACATCAGCAATTATATCCCTCCTTCCGTGTCATTTTCTTTATTTTTTTTCTTTCAAATCAGGCTTTTTCTATTTTAATATTTATTTAACCACAACTTATTTTTAAAAAAGAAAAGAAAAGAAAGGGAACATATATCTGTGTACCCAAAGCCTAGCACACAGAGCACATATTTCTTCTAGATCAGAGTCATTATACATGGTTGTCTGCCCAATGGATCAGAATCAAGTCATACAGAAATACAGCTGTATATGGCTTCAGTATGTCATATCTTCTTTGACAAGGCAAGTGATGGAACTTACCATTGTGCCAGTTGGGTAGTGCTCACATAGTTCATCTGAAGAGTTAGTGTTTCTTACTCTTTGGTCTGCCATCCCAATGATCCAGATCTTTCTTCATTATAATACCCTGATTCCATTATTCTTTGAAATCCTTCCACTGGCTATATACTTACATATTCAAATTTATCTCTCTAGGTTTATAGTCTCAGTCTTCCTCAATACATTTAATCAATTAATATACAAAAACAGAACCACCGTGGCCAGAAGTAGAACTGAAGTTAATGTAACAGTGGTTAAGAATTTCAACCTAGGTTTACATTCCTACCCATTACTATCCACAGGACTCTGGATGTGATAATAGCACCTACTTCATGGGGTTAATACGGGCATGGAATGAGCAATGTACGAAAAGTACTTGGTACTGTTCCTGACAGTGCACAATAAATGTTGTAATTAGAATTAACAATGCACATGTTATAATTGTTATTATGTGATAGCAATGATGGAAATAACAGTAATTCCCAAATGTTATCAGGTAGATATTTTGATTTTTCTCTCTTTTTTTTTAATTATGCTTTAGATGAAGGTTTACAGAGCAAATTAATATCTCATTAGGCAATAAATACACATACTGTTTTGTGACATTGGTTGCCAACCCTACACCATGTCAACATTCTACCCTTGTCAACCTTGGGTTCCCCATTATCAGCTTTCCTGTTCCCTCCAGCCTTCTCATCCTTGCCCCTGGGTTGGTGTGCCCATTTAGTCTTGATTTGTTTTACGGGTCTGTCTAAATTTTGGCTGAAGGGTGAACCTTCGGAGTGACTTCAGTACTGATTTAAAAGGACACTTAGGGGCCATACTCTCGAGGTTTCTCCAGTCTCTGTCAGACCAGTAAGTATGGTCTTTTTTTGTAAGTTATAGTTTTGTTCTGCATTTTTCTCCAGTTCTGTCCTGGACCCTCTATTGTGATCCTTGTCAGAGCAGTCGTTGGTGGTAGCTGGGCACCATCTAGTTATGCTGGACTCAGTCTGGTGGAGGCTGTGGTAGTTGCGGCCCATTAGTTTCCACATCCTTTTCTGAATCGGCTTGAATTTCTGGCAGTTTCCTGTTGATGTACTGCTGCAGCCATTTTTTAATTATCTTCAGCAAAATTTTACTTGAGTGAAATTTTAAGGAGGCATATTTAAATATAAAGACAAAGAATATATGAAATTTAAAAGGTCAAAAAGATACCTAAGACAAATATTAATTAAAAGGAAATATGGTTTAGCTATAAAATATTAAACAAAGCAGATTTTAAGAAAAAAATCTCTAGATATGAAGATGCTCACACACACCATATAAGACAGGCTTTATTTTTTTTTGGATTATTAGCTTGGAGTCCTGGTGGTGCAGTGGTTAAAAGCTGACACTTATCAGAAGGTTGGCAGTTCAAATCCACCAGCTGCTCCTTGAAAACCCTACAAGGCAGTTCTGCTTCGCCCTATAGGGTTGCTATGAGTTGTAATTGACTCAACATGATTGGTTTTTATTTTTTCATATTAGCCAGCATGTTTTGTAATGCTCCTTGGTTTTCAGATACTTTCACTGACTTTATTTGACTCTATACCAAGGAGAACTACATTTCCCAAGATCCTTTGCCAGCATATTTCTTGTAGGAAATCACAATGTAAGACTGTCAGAAGATTAGAAAGGCTATAGGACAGAAGTCAGCAAATTTCTCCTTCTCTCTTTCTCCACTTCAACTATAGTTCCTGGAAGTAACCGTGGCTCGCCATGATTTCACTTTGAATAAATAGCCACTCTCTTCATGGTTTCAAATATTGTCTGCTGGTCCTCACCTTGGTTCTGGGTTCTGCATGAGGGCCCCACCCATGGGGTCCTGGAAGCCATCTTGTCCTGCTGTTTGACAGTTTTCTGGGTGTTGGAAGCAACATACTGATGGGAGTCTCTAAGTTGATTCAGCTTCCCTTGTTTGGTTCCTTGATTCCTTCATCTCCTATTGAAGTACTTATCTGAATTCTGTTCTCTCTTTTGAAATAGCTAGTGATCTCTCTCCTGATAACTGATTTTTAGATGAGGAAATTAGGCTTAGAAAACTTAAGTTTTTGAAAGAGACAACCTACTGGAGACATTTTCTTCTCATGATGATGGAAGAAACAATAGAGAAATATGAAAATATAATATCGCTGAAACTCTAGGCTTGGAAGTGGTATACAGACACTTTCAGCCACATGCTATTGAGCAAAGTTTATCAAATCACTAGGTTAACGCGTGATGGAGTGAAGAAGTGTGCTCCTCATGTGATCAGCAGAAGGCAGTAAATACTTGTCAAATGATAGTCTCTTTATCACAGACTCCAAACACCATGGGCAGAAAGTTAGTTGAAAAAACTCTTTAGCAACCATAAGAGTATATTCCACAATTATCATGGCAGATAGGAAACCCTGGTGGCGTAGTGGTTAAGTGCTATGGCTGTTAACCAAAAGGTTGGCAGTTCGAGTCCACCAGGCGCTCCTTGGAAACTCTATGGGGCAGTTGTACTCTGTCCTATAGGGTCGCTATGAGGCAGAATCGACTCAACAGCAGTGGGTTTTTTGGGGTTTTGCATCATGGCAGATAAGGCAATATGAATCTTTTAAAAAGCATATCTCAGAGAGAAGATCCAGGGGCTATGCTATCAAAAAAATGAATGTGAAAACTACTCCAAGGAGGCAGAAAAGTGGCCTTATCAGTGACTATTCCTCATCAGAAATATAGTGGGCCTTTAAATGTCTGCCTAATGGAATTTCAGAATTTCTGGGGACCCACGATTCCTGTGGATATCTCATTCTTTCTTTCCTAATACCAGTGTTTATTTCCGTTATCCTGTCCCTGTCCAACCAAGACATGCTGGATATTTGGATAACTGGGAAATTTAGATAATTCACAGGTCATCAGATAAAAGATGGACTTTATTGGTGACTGCTTATCACCAAGAGATCCTGGGCTTTGAGCTTATTCCATGACTGAACGGGACATTTGGTTGTCTCCTTTGGAGAGGAGTTGGGACCCAGAAGGGTGAACTACTTGATTAGGAATGTTGGTTAATCATCTGATCTTCATCCTTCCTGGCTCAAGTTTAGATTGCACTTCCCTTTTCTCTGAAGTTAGGTGTGGACTGTGAAACATTAGTGCAAGTGGCATGCATAACCCATGGCAAGAATTAAGAGCCAGCGAGTGAAATTCCATGTTCTTTACGTCTCGGAAACTATGGGGCAGTTCTACTCTGTCCTATAGGGTCGCTATGAGTCGGAATCGACTCGACGGCACTGGGTTTTGGGTTTTACACCTTCCATAAATTGCTGTTGCTTCACAATGAGGGAAGCACCATCAGCCTGTTCCCTGAGGGAGGACAAATCCCAAGATAACGTGCAGCGTGATCCAGAAATCCACTATTGTGGTTTTATGATAGAGATTTTTTTTTTAATCACTGGTGTTATACTACAGCATAAACTAGAATATTATAACTAATTGCCCACATTCTAGACAAAAATTCATGTTTGTGATTCCACTCATCTAAAATTAACAAAATCTTGTCATTCCAGTGAGAAATTTGGGAATGTAGCTAAGAACACAGAGGGTAAAATTTCAGTGTTGAAGGGGAATTAGATTTGTGTATAAGTGGTAAAGACCAATGTTAAAATAATTTGGTAGTTTTTAAAATTTTTTTCTAACAAAATAAGACATAGACTCTGAAGTAACCCAATCTTCAAAAATACTGATATAGGATAGATGGAAATTACATAGGGGAATACAAAATAAATTCTTTTGTTCTTCTCATATTTTATAGAATAATCTCAGAAATTATACTTTTCACTAAGATTTCTGCCATTTTATTTTCATATCAAAAATATTTGAAAGGTAAAAATAAATATATCCTTCCAGCTTTCAAAAATAATCACTGAGTGTATCACAATAAACTGTTCTCTTAATTTGTTTTATTTCTGGGAGTATGCAATAAAATTGCCAAGGAAAACAATAAGGCATCAGCCAATATACTGGATTATGCAATGCTGAGTATATTCCTCAGCCTCCCTCAGAGGATGCACATGACCCCTTCCCTCACGAAAGTTGTTCTCACTTGTAAATTGCTTTCACAGAAAAACAAACAAATATTTCTAATGCTAAGAAAACGTGGCTGTAGGCATCAGATGATAGTGGGTAAAAAAAAAAAAAGTGGGTAGAGCATCAAAAATCAGAAAAAAAGTATTTCCTTTTTATTAGATGAAATAAATTTCTAAATGTTCACCATCACTACTCATTTTTCTTTTGGTATCTGGAGACCATAAACATCACTATTCATGGCACCATGACCTGCACGGTGACTAATAAATGATAAGTGTTTGATAACCTAATTGTTGACCTAAATAATATGTAAATTGATGGCTATATTTTCTTTTTTTATGTAGCATAAAGTAAGTTCCCTAAAACCCGTTGCCATCGAGTGGGTTCTGACTCCGACCAACCCTATAGGACAGAGTAGAACTGCGCCATAGGGTTTCCAAGGAGTACCTGGTGGATTTGAACTGCTAACCTTTTGGTTTGCAGCTGTAGCTCTTAACCGCTATGTTACCAGGGTTTCCAAAGTGAATCCACGGTCTTATATCAAAACTTGCTACTACATTCTGTAAATTGTATTTCCAGGCTTGGAGTGGATAAGAAAAGAAATTATAAACAAGAAATTTAAACATGGACTCATTGAGAAAAAATGTGTATATATATATATGTATATATATATATAGTCCAATCGAATTATTTGCAAGGGAAAAAGAATTAATATTTTGTTATAAAAGCTATGATTGGCAATAAATTTACTTTAAGTGAAATCATAATAGCAAGATATAAAATTGTTCTAAATTGAAATTTTTAAGCTTATTTTAAAAATCATAAACAGAGTGAGGGTAATGGGGAAGTTATGGTATATGGAAGCTTTTCAGAAGTAAATATTTAGCAAATGTGTATGGATAACAATTCTTTTTTTTAATATTAAGTATTCTTTTTATTGTGCTTTAAGTGAAAGTTTATAATTCTAGTAAGTTTCTCATACAAAAACTTATACAGACATGGTTAAGGTGATCCTAGTTGCTCTCCCTACAATGTGACAGCACTCTCCTTCTTTCTCCCCTGTGTATTTCCTGTGTCCATTCATCCAGTTCCTGTCCCCCTCTGCCTTCTCATCTCGCCTCCAGAGAGGCTTTACCCACACAGTCACAATGTGTCTACTTGAGCTAAGAAGCACAATCCTCACCAGTTTCATTTTATGTCTTATAATCCAGTCTAATCTTTGTCTGCAGAAGTGGCTTCGGAATGGTTTTAGTTTTGGGCTAACAGAGAGTCCAAGGGCCATGACCTCTGGAGTCCTTCCAGTGTTCAGTCAGACCATTTAGCCTGGTCTCTTTTACTAGAATTTGAGGTCTGCATTCCACTTTTCTCCTGCTCCATCAGAGATTCTCTGTCGTGTTCCCTTAGAGTGCAGTCATTGGTGGTAACCGGGCACCATCTAGTTCTTCCAGTCTCAGGCTGTTAGAGTCTCTGGTTTAAGTGGCACTTTCTGTCTCTTGGGCTCATATTTCCTTGAGTCCTTGGTGTTCTTCACTCTCCTTTGCTCCAGGCGGATTGAGATCAATTGATGCATCTTACATGGCCGCTTGCTAACTTTCAAGACCCCAGACACCACTCATCAAAGTGGGATGTGGAATACTTTCTTAATACGATTTGTTACGTCAGTTGACCTAGATGTCCCCTGAACCATGGTCCCCAGACCCCTACCCTTGCTACTCTGTCCCTCGAAGTGTTTCGTTGTATTCAGGAAACTGCTTAGCTTTTGGATTAGTCCAGTTGTGCTGACTTCCCCTGTATTGTGTGTTGTCCTTCCCTTCACCTAAAATGATTCTTGTCTACTCCGTAATTAGTGAATATCCCTCTTCCTCCTTCCCCATTCTCGTAATCATCAAAGAATGTTTTCTTCTGTGGTTAAACCTTTTCCTGAGTTCTTATAATAGTGGTCTCAAGCAATATTTGTCCTGCGACTGACTAATTTCAATCAGCATAATGCCTTCCAGATTCCTACATGTTATGAGATGTTTCATGGATTCATTGTTTTTCTCTATTGTTGCATCGTATTCCATTGTGTGAATATACCATAATTTGTTTATCCATTTATCCATTGGTGGGCACCTTGATTGTTTCCATCTCTTTGCTATTGTAACAGTGCTGCAGTGAACATGGGTGTGCATATATCTATTCTTGTAGGGCTCTTATTTCTCTACACTATATTCCAAGGAGTGGGATTGCTGGATCGTATGGTACTCCTATCTTTTTAAGGAAACGCCAAATCGATTTCCTAAGTGGTTGTGCCATTTTACATTCCCACCAGCAGTGTATAAGTGTTCCAGTCTCTCCACAACCTCTCCAACATTTATTATTTTGTGTTTTTTAGATTAGAGCCAGCTTCGTTGTGGTAAGATGGTATCTGATTGTAGTTTTGATTTGCATTTCTCTAAAGGCTATTGATCATGAGCGTTTCCTAACGTAGCTGTTAGCTGCCTGAACGTCTTATTTGGTGAAGTTTCTGTTCATACCCTTTGCCCATTTTTTAATTGGTTTATTTGTCTTTTTGTTGTTGAAGTTTGGCAGTATCTTGTAGATTTTAAAGATTTAGACACTGATCGGATTTGTTGTAGCCAATTTTTTTTCCCAGTCTATAGGTAGTCTTTTTACTCTTTTGGTGAGGCCTTTGGATGAGGATAAGTGTTTCATTTTTAGAAGCTCCCAGTTATCGACTTTACCTTCCAGTGTTTGTGCATTGCTGGCAATGTTTTGTATACTGTTTATGCTATGTTTGAGGGCTACTAGAGTTCTTCCTATTTTTTCTTCCATGATCTTTATCATTTTAGATTTTATATTTAGGTCTTTGATCCATTTTGAGTTAGTTTTTCTGCATGGTGTGAGAGGTATGGGTCTTGTTTCATTTTTTTGCAGATGGGTATCCAGTTATTCCAGCACCATTTGTTAAAGAGACTGTCTTTTCTCCATTTAATGGACTTTGGGCCTTTGTTAAATACAAGCTGCTCATACGTGGATGAATTTATGTCTGAATTCTCAATTCTGTTCCATTGGTCTATGTACCTGCTGTTGTGCCAGTACCAGGCTGTTTTGACTACCCTGGTGTTGTAATATGTACTAAAATCAGGTAGTGTGAGGCCTCCCACTTTGTTCTAATTTTTCAGTACTGTTTTACTTATTTAGGGCCTCTTCCCTTTCCATATGAACTTGGTGATTTGTTTCTCCATCTCATTAAAAAATGCCATTAGGGTTTGGATCAGGCTTGCATTTATCTATAGATTGCTTGGAGTAGAATAAACATTTTCACAATCTTGAGTCTTCCCATTGAAGAACAAGGTATGTTTTTTCGCTTACGTAGGTCTCTTTCGGTTTCTTGCAGTAGTGTCTCATAGTTTTCTTTGTATAGGTCTTTTATGTCTCTGGTTAGATATGTTCCTAAGTATTTAATCTTCTTGGGGCTATTGTAAATGGTATTCATTTCATGATTTCCTCTTCGACTTTCTCTTTGCTCATATAGAGGAATCCAACTGGTTTTTGCATGTTTATCTTGTATCCTGATACTTTGCTGAAATCTTCTATTAGTTCCAGTAGTTTTCTTGTGGATTCTTTAGGGTTTTCCGTGTATAAAATCATATCATCTGCAAATAGAGATAGTTTATTTCTTCCTTACCAATTTGGATGCTTTTTTTTTTTTTTTTCTTTCCCTAGACTAATTGCTCTGGCTAGGACCTCCAGAACAATGTTGAATAAAAGTGATGATAAAGGGCATCCTTGTCTGGTTCCCGTTCTCAAGGGGAATGATTTCAGACTCACTCCATTTAGGGTGCTGTTGGCTGTTGGCTTTACATAAATGTCCTTTATTATGTGGAGGAATTTTCCTTCTACTCCTATTTTGCTGAGAGTCTTTATCATGAATGGATGTTGGACTTTGTCAAATGCCTTTTCTGCATCAACCCATAAGACCATGTGGTTCTTGTCTTTTATTTATATGATGGATTACATTGATTGTTTTTCAAATGTTAAACCATCGCAGCATACCTCGTATGAATCCTACTTGGTCAAGGTGAATTACTTTTTCAATATGTTGTTGTCTAGAATTTTGCTGAGGGTTTTTGTGTCTAAGTTCATGGGGAATATTGGTCTGTAATTTTCTTTTTTTGTGGTGTCTTCACCTGGATTTGTTATGACGGTTATGCTGGCTTCATAGAATGAGATTGGGAGTATTCCATCCTTTTGTATGTTCTGAAATACCTTTAGTAGTAGTGGTGTTAACACTTCTCTGAAAGTTTGGTAGAATTCTCCAGTGAAGTCATCAGGGCCAGGGCTTTAATTTATTGGGAATTTTTAATTATCTTTTCAATTTCTTCTTTTGTTATAGGTTTATTTAGCTGTTCTACATCTGTTTGTGTTAGATTAGGTAGGTAGTGTGTTTCTAGAAATTTATCCAATTCTTCTAGGTTTTCAAATTTGTTGGAGTACAATTTTTCATAATATTCTGTTATGATTCTTTTAATTTCAGTTGGGTCTGTTGTAATATTGCCGATCTCATTTCTTATTCGGGTTATTTGCTTTCTCTCCTATTTTTCTTTTGTCCATTTGGCCAATGGTTTATCGATTTTGTTGATCTTTTCATAGAACCAGCTGTTGGTCTTGTTAACTCTTTCAATTGTTTTTCTTTTCTCTATTTCATTTAATTCTGCTCTAATTTTTATTATTTTGTTTCTACTGGTACCCTAGGACTTCTTTTGCTGCTTTCTTTCTATTTCTTTGAGTTGTAGGGATAATTCTTTGATTTTGGCCTTTCCTTCTTTTGGATGTGTGCATTTATTGCTATAAATTGACCTCTGAGCACTGTTTTGCTGTGTCCCACAGGTCCTGGTAGGAAGTGTTTTCATTCTCATTTGATTCTACGAATTTCTTTATTCCACCCTTAATTTCTTCTATAACCCAGTAGTATTTCAGCAAGGTGTTGTTCAGTTCCTGTGCGTTTGTTTTTTTTTTTCACTTGCTTTATGTTATTGGCTTCTACTTTTACGGCTTTATAGTCAGAAAAGATGCTTTGAAATATTTTGATGTTTTGGATTCTGTTAAGACTTGCTTTATGACCTAATATGTGGTCTATTCTGGAGAACGTTCCATGTGCATTGGAAAAGAAAATATGCTTGTCTGCCGTTGGGTGGGGTGTTCTGTATGTGCCTATGAGATCAAGTTGGTTGATTGCGGCATTTAGACTTTCACTGTCTTTATTTAGCTTCTTTCTGGATGTTCTGTCCTTCACCAAAAGTAGTGTGTTGGAGCCTCCTACTATTATTGTAGAGCTGCCCATCTCTATTTTCAGTGCTTTTAGAGTTCATTTTATGTATTTTGGAGCCCTGTCATTGGCTGCACAAAAGGGTCCTTCCTTATCCTTTGTGGTAGATTTTACTTTAAAGTCTATTTTGTTAGAAATTAATATTGCCACTCTTCTTTTTTTGGTTGTTGTTTGTTTGGTATCTCTTTTCCATCCTTTGAGTTTTAGTTTGTTTGTATCTTTATGTCTAAGGTATGTCTCTTGTAGGCAACATATAGGCAGATCTTGTTTTTTTAATCCGTTCTGCCACTCTCTGTCTCTTTATTGGTGCATTTAGTACATTTACATTCAGCGTAATTATGTCTAGGTATGAGTTTAGTGCTGTCATTTTGATGCCTTTTTTTTGGTTGTTGACAGTTTCTTTTTTCCACTGAATTTTCTGTGCTGAGTAATTTCTCTTTATGTATTATCTTTTCCTCTTTTCCAGTGTTGTTGCTTTTGTTTTTGCTGTCTTCATGTTTTTCTTTTTTATTATTATTTTGATGTGCAGGATTGTTATTTTCCTTTGTGATTACCTTGATAAATTTACCCCTATTTTCATACTCCATATGAAAGATCTATGACTATATCTTTTAGTTCTTCTTTTTTGAGTTAATGTTGTCATCTTTTACTTCATGATGTCTGTTTCCCTGTTCTGAGCATTTTAGCTTTGATTTAGTTTTGTGATTTCTCTGTCTTGAATGATATCTGGTTTCCCTGTCCTCTGTTCTTGTCTTGGATTGTTATCTGATGTTATTGAGTTTCTAACTGGAGGATTTCCTTTAGAATTTCTTGTAATTTTGGTTTGGTTTTGGCAATGTCCCTCAACTTCTGTTTATCTGGAAATGCCATAATTCACCTTCATATCTGAGACAGTTTTGCTGGATATATAATTCTCGGCTGGCAATTCTTTTCCCTTTAAGTCTTTATATATATCCTCCCATTGCCTTTTTGCCTGCATGGTTTCTGCTGAGTAGTCCGAGATTAGTCTTACTGACTGTCCTTCACAGGTGACTTTTTGTTTATCCCTAGCTGCTCTTAAAATTCTCTTTATCTTTGGTTTTGGCAAGATTGACTATAATATGTCTTGATATCTTTCTCTTGAGATCTACCTTCTGTGGGGTTAGATGAGCATCTTGGAAAGATATCTCGTCTTTCATGATATCTGGGAGGTTTTCTGCCAACAAATTTTCCACAATTTTCTCTGTATTTTCTGTTTTTCCTCCCTGTTCTGGTACTCTGATTACTTGTAGGCTATTTCTCTTGATAGAGTCCCACATGATTCTTAGGGTTTCTTCATTTCTTAAAATTCTTTTATCTGATTTTTCTTTGAATATATTGGTGCCAAGTATTTTATTTTCAGTCTCACTAATTCTGACTTCACTTTCCTGAATTCTGCTCCTTTGACTTTCTACTGAGTTGTCTAATTCTGAAATTTTATTGTTGATCTTCTGAGTTTCTGACTGCTCTCTCTCTAAGGATTCTTGAAGCCTATTAAATTTTTCGTTATTCTCTTGAATAACCTTCTTAATTCCCTCAACTGCTTTATCTGTGTGTTCCTTGGCTTGTTCTGCATTTTGCCTGAGCTCTTTTTTTTCTTTCCTGATATCTTGAAGAGTTCTGTATATTTTTATTTTGTATTCTATCTCTGGTAATTCTAGGAATATATCTTCATCTGGAAGATTCCTCAATTCTTTGCTTTGGAAGCTTGCTGACATGATCTTCGTCTGCTTCTTTATGTGATTTGATATTGACTGTTGTCTCTGTATGTTTGCATACTGTGTCCTAGCTTCTTGCTTTGTTTTGTTTTGAAATACTTAATAGGCTGCTCAAATTAGTTGGTTTGATTAATGGAGCCTTTGAAGCTCTAACGTCCTGTCACCAGATGGCTAGAGCTGTTATCAGATATTGAGCCTAGAAGTCCATTCAGTTTTCTTGTAAGGATTCAGCTCATATTTCCAGGTAGTTAGTCACCAAGTGTGTGGTGTAGGCTCTCACCTACTGTCTTTGAGGAACAGTGGCGATTGGTGTATGCACAGGTCTCTTGTTGCATCAGGTGGTCACACTCTGAGCAAGGTAGGGGGTTGACAACCTTTCCCTGAGTGTTTGTGAGGAAGACATGTCCCTGTTCTCTAGAGTGCACAAGTGGGTGGGCTCTGCAGCCATACCATTGACACCCGATACTTTTAACTGTAAGGACTGGGAGACACCACTTATCCTTGTACCCCTGACATGGGTGGCTAGGTGGTGCAGGTGGAGCCACCAGTCCTCAGGCCCCTGATTTGGGTAGGTGAGGACCCTGCTTATTAGAGCAGTGTCAAGCATCAAGAACCCACCTCGCCACTGCACAGCTGAAACCGTTAAAGTCAGACCTTAGGCCACACACCCTTGCACTGTAACAAGAACCCAGCTCCTGAAATGGGCCACACAGTTCTATGCAGGGGTGAAAGCCATTCAAAGTCTATGGTCCACTTGTGCCTGGACAGGAGCTGCTTCTGCCCTGAGTTTCCAGCTTAGAGGAGCCATCAGATTATTTTTTCCCTGTTTGTTAATTTGCTCCTTCTCCAATGGCTCTGGTTGCATGCCAGGACCTATCTCAGGCCCAGGGAAATCGAATGTCACTGAAGCCAGCTGGGGGGCCTGGGACAGAGGGTGAGGGATCAGATAAATGGGAGAGAGTTCTTTTGAAAGGGGAGGTATTTGATCTGTGCAGTGAATTAAATGCTAGCACTTATGCAGAGAGCGCTGTTCTTCTCTGATTCTGGAGGCATGAGTAGACTCTGTGCCACTGGCTCTCTGTGGCTATGGAAACCGTGTACAGAAAGCTACTGCCAGCCCTTCTGCAGTCACACCAGCAGATCAGGGATGAGGGGCGCTGGTTCCCACTGAGTTAGGTCCGGCAACTTCTTGCCGCTTCTGAACAGCATCTCCCTCCCTCTGTTGCTAAGTCGAATTTCTTAACTTTGCCTTTGATGTTCAGGGCTCCTAGCTTGTCATATATCTAATCAATTTACTTGTTTTTTCAGGTCTTTGTTGTAAGAGGGACTATCAGAAGCATCTGACTACTCCACTGTCTTGGCCCTGCCTGCATCTGATGCATTCTTGTCTAGCTATATTTGATAGATACTTTTCTAGGTTAGAACATAAGTTTTCCTCATGCTTTCAAAGTAGACATTATGTTCTCATGCCTGACTGATGGAAATTCACAGTCATGGGAATTCTTTCCTTTTTTTTTTTTGATTCAAAAAATCCTCTTATAAAATGTAATGAAGAAAAGTATGTAAAATTGTTTATTTGCATTTTATGAATTCCTAACTTGGATTATTTCTAGCATAAATATAAATATTGAAAACAACTGCAAATTTATCATCACAAAGTTTCACAATCCATATTTGTAACAATGGTTGAGGGCACCTGCTTTCCCTTGGACCATTTCTATTACTATTTTTAAGTCTTCCAATAGCTGATAAACCATTTGGAAAAATGATGAATTCCAGCTGCCATTTTAATTTAAATTTATTTTTTAATGAAATTAGACAAATTTCCATGAATATATTAGTGCCTTCTTATCTTCTACTGGACTCTCCTGACATATATTTTGCTCATTTTTATACTTTTATGTTGATTTGAGGAGTGCTATAGGAAACCCTGGTGGCATAGTGGTTAAGAGCTATGACTGCCAGTCAAAAGGTCGGCAGTTTGAATCCACCAGGTGCTCCTTGGAAACCCTATGGGGCAGTTCCACTCTGTCAAAATTGACTCAATGACTTGGTTTATATGTATCATAAAGACAGGAAAGAAAGAAGAGACCAAAATGGATGTCAAAAGAGACTTTGAAACTTTCTCTAAAATATCCGGTAGCTAAAGGGAATAGAAGAAATTAAGAAGTAGAAGAGCTGAACAGAAGATTCAAAGGGCAGCTTGAAAGACAAAATAAAATATTATAATGAACTGTGCAAAGATCTGGAGCTAGAAAATCAAAAGGGAAGAAAACTCTCAGTATTTCTCAAGCCAAAAGAACTGAAGAAAAATTCAAGCTGCAAGTTGCAATATCGAAGGATTCTATGGGCAAAATATTGAACAGCTCAGGAAACATCGAGAGAAAGATGGAAGGAATACGCAGAGTCATTATACCAAAACTAATTGGCCAATGTTCAACATTTCAGGATGTAGCATATGATCAAGATCCAATGGTACTGCAGGAAGAAGTCCATGCTATGCTGAAAGGCATGGCAAAAAACAAGGGTCCAGGAACTGATAGAATACCAATTGAGATGTTTCAACAAACAAATGCAGCACTGGAAGTGCTCACTTGTCTATGCCAAGAAATTTGGAAGAGAGCTACCTGGCCAGCCAACTGGAAGAGAGCCAATATATATGCCTATTCCCAAGAAAGGAGGTCCAATCAAATGCAGAAATTCTTGAACAATATCATTAATATCACATACAAGCAAAATTTTGCTAAAGATCATTCAAAAGTGGCTGTAGCAGTGTATTGACAGGGAACTGCCAGAAGTTCAAGATGAATTCAGGAGAGGATATGGAATGAGGGATATCATTGCTGATGTCAGATGGATCCTGGCTGAAAGCAGAGAATACCAGAAAGATGTTTACCTGTGTTTTATTGACTATGCAAAGACATTCGACTGTGTGGATCATAACCAATTACGGATAACATAGCAAAGAATGGGAATTTAGAGCACTTAATTTTGCTCATGAGAAACTTGGACATAGATCAAGAGGCAATCGTTCCAACAGAACAAGGGGATACTTCATGGTTTAAAGTTAAGAAAGATGTGCATCAGGTTTGTATCTTTTCACCATACTTATTCAATCTGTACGCTGACCAAGTAACCTGAGAAGCCAGACTGTATAGAAGAATTTGGCATCAGGATTAGAGGAAGACTCATTAACAACCTGTGATATGCAGATGACAAGACCATGCTTACTGAAAGTGAAGAGGACTTGAAGTACTTAGTGATAAAGGTCAAAAACCACAGCCTTCATTATAGATTACACCTCAACATAAAGAAAACAGAAATCCTCACAACCAGACCACTAAGAAACGTCATGATAAAAGGAGAAAATATTGAACTTGTCAAGGATTTCATTTTACTTGGAGTGACAATCAAAGCAGCATTCAAGAAATCAAATGACGTGTTACTTTAGGCAAATCTGCTGCAAAAGACTTCCTTAAAGTGTTAAAAAGCAAAGATGTCACTTTAAGGACCACGGAGTGCCTGATCCAAGCCATGGTGTTTTCAACTGCCTTATATGTGTGTGAAAGCCGGACAAGGAGTAAGGAAGATCAAAGAAGAGTTGGTGCCTTTGAATAATGGTTTTAGTGAAGAATATTTAATGTACCGTGGACTGCCAAAAGGAGAAAAAAAATCTGTCTTGGAAGAAGTACAGCAAGAATATCCTACTGAGCAGTTACATCTCTCTTATAGGGTTGCTGTAAGTTGGAATCAACTCAATAACAATGGGTTTCATTTGGTTTAAGTGGAGTTCAAGGAAAAAATGTTTTATATAAATATCACCAAATACATTTCCTAAATCTAAACTGATAATTTATATTTAGGAAATGTATAAATTTTGTTGCATTTTTTATTTATGAGAAAATAAAATTTGTAACTCTTCAGGGTTATACTTTATCTATATTAATGGGGTGCCAATTATACTTTCTGAGCATTCTTTTTAGTTCATATGATTTTTCAGTTGAGTCTAATAGTGTTTCAGGTTGATTATATCATACGTAAATACCATTCGTTTTTGCTAGCTTTTCAAAGGTAAGATATTTTTGGTTCCAGTGTTGTTTGCCATGATATCCAGGTCTACAATTTCCAAGAAAAATGTTGAGTATTTGATCCTTAATGTTTGATTGTAACATTGATGGAAAACATTAACAGTGTTTTATTTTCCATTTAAACTATGTATGCATTTTATCATATTACAGATTTTTTTCTGCCTCTTCTAGACTATCAAAAAAAAAATTAGTATGTTTGTATTTAGTGTTCTATGGGAATTTGCATTATTTTTTACCAAAAATGTTTATCCCCCACTGATGTGATGTCAGGGTTTTTCTCTAATTTGGAGTCATCATTGACTTCTCTCTTTCTCTAACATCTTATATACAACACATTCTGTTGGTTGTATCTTCAGAATAGATTCCATATCTGCCCACTTCTAAATTACTCCCTTGCCAACACCCTGGGCCTGGCTGCCATTACAGCTTGCTCAGACACTGCAAGGGCCTCCTAACTGCTCTCCCAACCTTCAATTTTTCCCTCTAGAGTCTAATCAGACAACAACCAGGGGGAAGTTCTTAAAACATTACTCAGGTGACATGTCTCTCTGATCAAATCTTTTCAAAGATTTTAAATAAATCCAAGTCCTTTAGGCTGCCATGATAGTCTTTTGGACATATCTCTCACCTCACTACAGAGCACCCCTCTCTCCCTTGATTTCTGTTGTGCATCCTCCTTGTTTTGTTTCATTGCCTCCAGGCCTTTGGACTGGGGTTGGTTCTCTCTCCTAGCATTTTTTTCTTTTTTTTGCATATTTTCCTGTTGGTTGTCTCTCCCCTTTCTTTCAGATCTCTGCTCAGATACCACTCTTAAGAAAGGACTTTGCTGACCAACTAATTTAACCTATAAATTAACATTCTACTTCAATGCCTTGCTCATTTTGTAAGCATTAGCATTACTTTGAATTTTACTGTATCTCTATTTGTATATGCATTTTTTGTGTATTTCTACATTGGAATGTAAGTTTCTGATGGGCAGAGATTTGTCTGATGGTACCTGAAACAGCAGTTGACAAACAATATGCACTTACTTAATATTTTTTAATGAATGGATTATTGTACTGGTCCTATTGTAGGGCCATCTTAGGAATTTTGTAATTACAAATATATGTTTAAAATACAGTATCTTTTTTATCAACTGACAGCATTCATTTTCTGGGATTTGATTTATGGTATTAAATAATATGCATAAGTGAGGCTTGTCCAACTTTATATTTTTGTTCTTTTTATCAAATGTTTCAGTGATAATGCCATAAATATTCATGATATATTGATAACAATTAAGTAGCAACTACAATATACCAAGCAGTGTTCTACACATTTTGTTTATAATAAGTCACTTAACTTTCACAGGGAGTCCCTAGTTGCACTAAAAAAAAAAAAATAATAATAATAATAAATTTTTTTTTTTTTTTTTTTTTTTTTTTGCTGTTAACCAAAATATTTGTGGCTTCAGTCTGCCCAGAGGCACCTCAGAAGAAAGACCTAGTGATCTACCTCCAAAAGGTCACAGCAATTGAAAGCCCTACAGAGTATGGGTTTGCCATGAGATGAAATCAGTTGGATGGCAACTAGTTAATCCTCACAACATCAAAACCTATTACTTCTATTGAATCTGTTACTGTTGTTACTGCCATTGTACAGATGACAAAGTTGAGGCTCAGAGAGGTTAAGTAACTTGTTCTTGGTCATGCAACTAGAATTCGTATGATTATTATTAATCACACGGTTTTGTTCTATTTTATATTCTCCATTGTCTAAACAGAAGCATCGCAAAAGGGGGGCAGAGGAGGGCAGATGCCCCAGGGTCCAAGTCCAAGGGTGCAGCAGACAAGGTACAGAATACTTTTAGGCACCACAAATATGAAAGCCAGACAAGAGGGGGAAGACATTTCTGCTGACTCATCAACATCTATTCATCTTGAAATTTGGGATAGGGAAAGGCTGAACTTAGAGATTGCCCCTGGAAACTCCTTACCCTCACTATGCCCTGTGTCTGAAATATATTACAAAGTATAAGAATTGCAAGTTTCTTGCTATTTTGATAAAAGTAACATAAAAATTATATGACAGTGATTTGCTTTGGATTTTAATGGTTCAGTAGCTTTCTAGTTTAGGTATTTTCTATTCAGTGTTTTTTTTGTATTTTATTGATTATATTTTGTTAATGTATATCTGTGAACAGACTTACACGCGTGTATATGAACACACACATGCATGCACACACTCCTACACTCATGAACACACGTATCCACTCAAGGATTTCACGGATAAAATTATAATATTGACATGAAGGTAGATCTCAATAATTCTTGAGATATAGAAAGTTAATGGTTAAGAAGACTAAATTCCACCAATACTGTTTATATATTCTATGCAAATCTAATAAAAATCACAACAAAATTTGTAAAGAAAATGACAAACTAATTCTAAAACTTACGTAGGTATGTAAAGGCCCAATAGTAGCTAGAGTAGTACTAAAAAATAAGTAACAGCCCCTACCAGATACCTGACATTTTGTAAGAAATGAACAGTGCTGTGTCCTTACTTAAACAGACTTCTCATTTGACTAAATCGTTTATGTCATTGTTTAATTTCTATCTCTATGCTTACAACTACCAAATTTATATCTCCAAATAGAATCTCTTCCCTGAAATCTATGGTTGAATATCAACTTCCAAGTTAATCTCTCCATGAGGATATATGTTAAGTATTCAAAGTTGACGTATTTGAAGTTTAAAGGTTGATTAGGCTCTCCAAGATATTTTCCTGCTCAATCTTCATCCTATCAATAAATGATGCCTTTATTCAACCAAAGCTTTAGTAGCATCCCTGACTCCACTGTTCTCTCAAAGAATGCATTGTTCGGCATTTGCTCATTGTCTTCAGGATTTTGCTACTTTTGCTATTTTCCATACTTGATGGTTCAAGTCATCATACTTACTCACCTGTACTTTTGTAATATCTGTCTAAATGGTCTTACTGTGCCCATCTTTGTACCATAAAGCACATGGAATAATCCATTTAAAGTATGTTAGATTTTATTACGGTTCTATTCAATTTTACAAAAACCTGAGTTGAATGGAAAGCTTTTAAAACTAAACTCAAGGCCCATCTCCACCTGGCCTCCATTATTGTATGCTCCTCAATTCCTATTACATCACTGGGCTCTTTCATTGTATTACAGCTATATTTTGCTGAGGTTTCTTCTTTGGATACTAACTCATCTCTTATTTCAGGGCTTTAGCCAGTTCATTTGCTTTGAGCAGTCTGCTTCTAGAAATGATAGAGAGACTTCATCCCTGAACCAGTTACTATCTTGTCCTTTACCCTACTTTTTTAATTTTTCTTCAGAGAGCAAGGCACCATCTAACTATATATGTAATTATGTGTATCTATTTCTGTTTACTACTAGAAAAAGAATTGATGCATGCAAACTCCAGTGTTGATGAAGAATATTGAATATACCATAGACTCCCAATAGAATGAATGTTTACTCATGCAGTCTTAGAAGAAATACAACCAAAATGTACCTTAGAAATTAGGACGGTGTTTTAGTCATCTAATGCTGGTATATCAGAAATACCACAGGAGGATGGCCTTAACAAAGAAAAATTTATTCTGTCACTGTCTAGTAGGCTACAAGTCCAAATTCAGGTCGTCGGCTCCAGGGGAAGGCTTTCTCTCTCTGTCTGCTCTGGAGGAATGCCCTTGTCATCAATCTTCCCTTGGTCTGGGAGCATCTCAGTGCAGGAATCTCAGACCCAAAGGACATGCTCTGCTCCAGCACTCCTTTCTTGGTGGTATGAGGCCTCCATGTCTCTCTTCTCACTTCTCTCTTTTGTATCTCAAAAGAGATTCACTTAAGACACTACCTGATCTTATAGATTTCATCAACATAACTTCTGCTAATACATTTTATTACATCATAGTGATAGGGCGTACAACACTTAGCGAAACCACATCAGATCGTAAAATGATAGGCAATCATAGAATCGGACAAGGGAATCATGACCTAGGCAAGTTTACAGATTATTTTGGGGGGGACACAATTCAATCCATGACAGCTGGTGAGACTTCAAATTCCTTACTTTGGACATGTCATCAGGAAAAACCAATTGCTAGGAAAAGGTACCATGTTTGGTAAAGTAGAGAGCCAACCAAAATGGGAGAAACCCTCAGTGAGACGGATTAACCCAATAGCTGCAACAATGGACTCAAAATACCAAAGATCATGAAGATGTTACAGGACATGGCAATCTTTCATTTTATTATGCAAAAAGGCACCGTAACTCGGAACCAACTTGATGGCAGCTAACAACAACTAGAATGCATATACTTTGACATCCTGCTTTGGTATCTGAAAAAAATATTTGTGTCCAGAAAGTATTTCTTGGATGAGTGAATGCAACTTGTGTAGATTAGATTATTAGTCACCAAATATTGACATTATTCCCCTGCTTGCCCTCCCCCACACAGACCTACACTGTCTCCATGGGAGGAGTATATTTCCTGACCCATTGACACTAGTCTTGGCCATGGTACTTGGTTAATGGAATGTGGATATGAGTGTGAGTGTGGTGTTTCCCAGCCTAGTCTGTAAGAGACTTCTCCTCTGAAAGCTTGAAGTTCTACCATGAGATGAACTTGCCTAAAGTGTCTGCCGCCCCTTCAACTTGTCCAAGGAAATTAAGAGATGCATGGAAACAACCTGAACTCAAAACCTAGCTGATCTGTAGAGTTGCATGAACTACTTTTTATTACATGTCACTAAGATTTTGTGGTTGTCTTTTATGCATCATTATTGTAGTAAAATTCTGACTAATATCCCAACCCAGTGCCTTCGAGTCAATTCCATGACTAATATAGGAAGATGATATGGAAGCCAAATACAGACCTAATGGTATATGAAGTATATGATTAATTCACTATACCTAGAAACAAGGGAAAGGGTTATTCTTGGTGCATCCTGAGTAGCGGGGTATTTCTCATCTCTTCCACATCAGGATTTGCCATATGACTTGCTGGGCAAATGGAATATGAATGAAGTGAAAGATTCCACATTCAAACAGAAGAATTAAGTGCCATTTACCTGGTTCCATCCATATTCCTATGCATTTGCCATGATAGTGACTAACATAAGAGCTGCTAACCAGAAATGAAATAGGAAAGATGATAATACAGAGCAGATTTGCACTTGACTCAAACCCAAGAGGTATTATAAATGAGAAATATCCCCACATTTTAAGTCAATGGAACTTGTGGATTGTCAATCAACTAGGATAGAGTTCAAGCCCAGTTCCAAGGATATAACCCAACCATTTCACCAATAACAGTAATCCCATTTGTCGTGATTATTTCTGGAGCATGAATTAAACCAGATGTTGTCTAATTAGGTCAACTGTTTATTTATTCTAGAAGGGGTTCATGCACCTGTAATTATTATACAAGTTTGAACTCAGGTTTTTTTTAACCCAGTTAACACAAATTTTAACTGATTTAGTGATAATGCAAAAAAAGTGCTGCTGCTGATGATAATGGTGATGATATACACCCGTCCCAACCCATATGTATTTTATATAATTAATACTGACAGGAGCTTGGGTGAAATTTTGACTTGCTGTACAAGCATGACTAGAAACCAGTGAGATATCACAGGTGTCTCCTATGAACAATAGGCATATTGGTTTTGACAGACCCTAAACCAAAGATGTCCCTATAATAGCTGACTTGAATATCATATTTTTAATACCATTAGGTGACCATTTATATATTTTTATAACTGGTCCTTATTAATGGTAAGATAAACGGGACATTAATAGATTTGAATATCAGTGTAACAACAGAGAACTGCAAAAAATTCAAGCCAGATTCAGAAGAGGGAGTGGAACCAGGGATATCATTGCTGATGTCAGATGGATCCTGGCTGAAAGCAGAGAATACCAGAAGGATGTTTACTTGTGTTTTACTGGCTATGCAAAGGCATTCGACTATGTGTGGATCATAACAAATTATGGATAACATTGTGAAGAATGGGAATTCCAGAACACATAATTGTGTTATCAGGAATCTGTACATGGATCAAGAGACAATTGTTCAGACAGAAATTGGGGAGACTGAGTAGTTTACCGTGAAGAAAGGTGAATGTCAGGGTTGTGTCCTTTCACCATACCTATTCAATCTCTATGCTGAGCAAATAATCTGAGGAACTGGACTGTATGAAGAAGAATGAGGTATCAGAATTGGAGGAAGACTCATTACAGCCTGCATTATGCAGATGACACAATCTTGCTTGCTGAAAGTGAAGAGGATCTGAAGCATTTACTGAGGAAAATCAAAGACTAGAGCCTTCATTATGGATTACACTTCAACACAAAAAAACAAAAATCCTCACAACTGGACCAACAAGCCAAACCACGATAAACAGAGAAAAGATTGAAGTTGTCAAGGATTTCATTTTACTTGGATCCACAATCAATACCATAGCAGCAGCAATCAAGAAATCAAAAGATGCTATTTCCAGAGGCAGAGCCAAGGTGGCAGAATAGACAGGCGCTTCCAGCGAGCTCTCTTTAAAACAAACACCTGAAAAAAACAAGTGAAACAAGTATATTTATGACAAGCTAGGAGCCCTGAGTATCAAAGGCAAGCTTAGTAAAAGAACTGAGGGGCAGGGGGAGGAAGAGATGGTTCAGAAGTGGAGAGGAGTTACCAGACTTGAATCATGGGGAGCCCTTAGGCCCCATTCCCAGGAGCTGCAGTGGCGGGTTGGTACTAGTGTTCAGCCACAGTTTCCTCAGGGAGAAGCAGCCAGCCATACAGCCTACTCAGACCTCTGGAACCAGAGAAGAAGGGCCCTCTCAGCAAAAGCTAATTACCTGCATATATTTCACTGCACCCCCCACTCTGCCCCCCCACCCCCCCTACTCCCAAGATGGCTTCAGTGGCTGACTTCCCTGGGCCTGAGATAGGTCCTGTTGAGAGCCTAGACCTATCCTCATGGGCTTTGAGAAGGAATAAATTTGCAATTGGGGAAAAACATAATTTACCAGCTCCATTAACTGGGGAAGCTCAGGACAGAAGCAGCTCCTGATCAGACATAAACGGTCTGTGGACTTTGACAAACTTTCCCCTCTGCATGGACCTGTCTGGGCCTATTTCAGGAGAATAGGCTCCTGTTGGCAAACACCAACTATTTCAGCTGTGTGGTGGAGAGGTGGGTGTTTGATGTTTGACATTGCTTTGCCTATTAAACAGGGTCCTCACCTACCCATATCAGGGGCCTAAAGACAGATGGCTCCACTCAGGTCACCCAGCCACCCGCAAAAGGGGTCCGAGGATAACTGGTACTTCTCAGTCCTTACAACCAAAAATATTGGGTGCCCATGGTCCGTCTGAAGAACCCACCCAACTGTACACTCTAGGGAATAGGGGCACACTTTCCTCAGAGACACTTGGGGGATGATTCTCAGCCCCCTGCCTTGTTCAGAGTATGACCATCTGCTACAACCAGATACAGGTACCTGCACCAATCACCTCTGCCCCTCTAAGGGTGTGGGACACAGCCTGCACCACACACTTGATGATCAGCTACCTAGACACCTGAGCTGAATTCATACAAGAAAACTGAATGCACTCCTAGACTGATCTACCTGAGAACAGCTCTAACCATCTGGTGAGAGGACATCTGAGCTCCAAAAGTGAAAATAATCAAGTTAGCTCACTCAAGCAACCATCTGGGCATATCAAAACAAAACAAAGCAAGAAGCTATGACACAGTAAGCAAACATAAAATAAACTAATGCAATAACTTATAGATGGCTCAAAAAAAAACAGTCAATTTCAAGTCACATAAAGAAACAGACCATAATTACCTCAACAAACTCTCAAAACAAAGAATCAAGGGATCTTCTAGATGAAAGTGCATTCCTGGAATTACCAGAGGCAGAAAACAAAACATTAATATGCAGAACCTTTCAAGACATCAAGAAGGAACTAAGGCAATGTGCAGAACAAGGCAAGGAACATACAGATAAAGCAATTGAAAAAATTAAAAAGATTATTCAGGAACATAATGAAAAATTTCATAAGCTGGATAAATCCATAGACAGACAGCAATCAGAAATTCAGAAAATTAACAATAAAAATAAAGAAATAGACAACTCAATAGAAAGCCAGAGAAGCAGATTTGAGCAAATGGAAGGCAGAATTTCTGAACTTGAAGATAAAGCACTTGGCAGTCATATGTTTGAAGAAAAATCAGATAAAAGAATTTTTAAAAAATGAAGAAAGCTTAAGAATCATGGCAGACTGTATCAAGGGAAATAACCTACGAATGATTGGAGTATCAGAACAGGGAGGGATAACACAAAATACAGAGAAAATTGTTGAAGATTTTTTAGCAGAAAACTTCCTTGATATCATGAAAGAGGAGAAGATATCTATCCAAGATACTCGTCTAACTGAACATGAGGCAGATGTCAAAAGAAAGTCTCCAAGACAGATTATACTTGAACTTGCCAAAACCAAAGATAAAGAAAGAATTTTAAGAGCAGCTAGGGATAAAGGAAAAGTCACCTAGAAAGGAGAGCCAATAAGAATAAGCTTGGACTACTAGGCAGAAACCACACAGGCAAGAAGGCAATGGGATGACATATAAAAAGTTGAAGGAAAAAATTGCCAGCCAAGAATCATATATCCAGCAAAAATGTCTCTCAAATATAAAGGTGAAATTAAGACATTTCCAGGTAAACAGAAGTTTAGAGAATTCATAAAAACCAACGCAAAACTACAAGAAACACTAAAGGGAGTTCTTTGGCTAGAAAATTGATAATATCAGGTATCAACCCAAGACTAGAACACTGGGCAGAGCAACCAGAAGTCAACCCAGATAGGGAAATCCAAAAAAACAAAGCAAGATTATTAAAAAAAAAAAAAAAAAAACCCTCAAAACAGGGTAACAGCAATGTTATCATAGAAAAGAAGACAACATTAGAATAATAAAGAGGGAGTAAGAAATGTTATCATACACCTTCCATATGGAGTGGAAAATACGGCAATACAAAGAAATAAAAGTTACATTTAAATTTAGAAAAATAGGGGTAAATAATAAGGTAACCACAAAGGAGACAAGCTACCCTACTCATTAAAAAAAAAAAAAATAGAGACTCAGCAGAAACAAAATCAACAACAACAGATATGAGGAAAGGACAATATATAAAGAAAATCTACTCAGCACATAAAATCAAGTGGGAAAAAGAAACTGTCAATACACAAAAAAAGACATCAAAATGATAGCACTAAATTCACACCTATCCATAATTACTCTGAATGTAAATGGACTAAATGCACCAATAAAGAGTCAGAGAGTCTCAGACTGGATAAAGAAACACGATCTGTCTATATGCTGCCTACAAGAGACACACCTTAGACTTAGAGACACAAACTAAAACTCAAAGGATGGAAAAAAATATATCAAGCAAACAATAAGCAAAAAAGAGCAGGAGTAGCAATATTAATTTCTGACAAAATAGGCTTTAAAGTTAAATCCATCAGAAAAGATAAGGAAGGACACTATATAATGATTAAAGGGACAATACACCAAGAAGCTATAACCATATTAAATATTTACACACCCAATGACAGGGCTGCAAGATACATAAAACAAACTCTATCAGCATTGAATAGTGAGATAGATAGCTCCACAATAATACTGGGATACTTCAACACACCACTTTCGCTGAAGAACAGGATATCCAGAAAGAAGCTCAGTAAAGACACGGAAGATCTAAATGCCACAATCAACTAACATGACCTCATAGACATATACAGAACACTCCACCCAACAGCAACCAACTAAACTTTCTTTTCTAGTGCACATGGAACATTCTATAGAATAGACCACATATTAGGTCATAAAGCAAGCCTTAGCACAATCCAAAACACTGAACTATTACAAAGCATTTTCTCTGACCGGAAGGCCATAAAAGTGGAAATCGATAACAGGAAAAGCAGGAAAAAGAAATCAAACACTAACTAAACAATACCCTGCTCAAAAAAGATTGGATTATAGAAGACATTAAAAAAAAAATAAGGATGGAATAAAGAAATTCATAGAATCCAATAAGATGAAAACACTTCCTAACAGAACCTTTGGGACACAGCAAAAGCGGTGCTCAGAGGCCAATTTTTATCAATAAATGCACACATACAAAAAGAAAAAGTGGCCAAAATGAAAGAATTATCTCTACAACTTGAAGAAATAGAAACAGAGCAACAAAAAAAACTCACAGACACTAGAAGAAAACAAATAATAAAAATTAGAGCAGAACTAAATGAAATAGAAAACAGAAAAACAATTGAAAGAATTAATAAGACCAAAAGCTAGTTTTTTTGAAAAAAATCAACAAAATTGATAAACTACTGGCCGAACTGACAAAAGAAAAACAGGAGAGGAACCAAATAACCCGAATAAGAAATAAGATGGGCGATATTACAACACACCCAACTGAAATTAAAAGAATCATATCAGATTACTCTGAAAAATTGTACTCTAACAATTTGAAAACCTAGAAGAAATGGATGAATTCCTAGAAACACATTACCTACTTAAACTAACACAAACAGAGGTAGTACAACTAAATAGAGCCATAACAAAAGACGAAGCGAAAAGGGTAATCAAAAAACTGCCCCCCCCCCAAAAAAGCTCTGGCCCGGACAGTTTCACTGAAGAGTTCTACCAAACTTTCAGAGAAGGGATAACACCACTACTACTACAGGTATTTCAGAGAACAGAAAAGGACAGAATACTCCCAAACTCATTCTATGAAGCCTCCATATCCCTGATACCAAAACCACGTAAAGACATCACACACACACAAAAAATTACAGACCTATATCCCTCATGAACTTAGATGCCAAAATCCTCAACAAAACTCTAGCCAATAGAGTTCAACAACATATCAAAAAAAAATAATTCACCATGACCAAGTGGGATTCATACCACGTATACAGGAATGTTTCAACATTAGAAAAACCATTAATGTAATCCATCATATAAATAAAACAAAAGACAAGAATCACATGATTTCATCAATTGATGCAGAAAAGGCATTTGACAAAGTTCAACACCATTCATGACAAAAACTCTCAGCAAAATAGGAATACAAGGAAAATTCCTCAACATAATAAAGGGCATTGATACAAAACCGATAGCCAACATCATCCTAAATGGAGAGAGCCTGAAAGTATTCCCCTTGAGATAGGGAACCAGACAAGGATGCCCTTTATCACCACTCTTATTGAACACTGTGCTGGAGGTCCTACCCATAGCAATTAGGCTAGATAAAGACATAAAGGGCATCCAGATTGGCAAGGAAAAAGTAAAAGTATCTCTATTTGCAGATGACATGATCTTATACACAGAAAACCCTAAGGAATCCTCCACAAAACTACTGAAACTAATAGAAGAGTTCAGCTGAGTATCAGGATACAAGACAAACATACAAAAATCAGTTGGATTCCTCTACACCAACAAAAAGAACATCGAAGAGGAAATCACCAAATCAATACCATTTACAATAGCCCCGAAGAAGATAAAATACTTAGGAATACATCTTACCAGAGATGTAAAATACCTAAACATAGAAAACTAGAAGACACTACTGCAAGAAACCCAAAGAGACCTACCTATGTGGAAAAACATACGTTGCTCATGGATAGGAAGACTTAACATTATAAAAATGTCTATTCTACCAAAGGCAATCTATAGATTTAATGCAATTCCGAGCCAAATTCCAACTTTTTAAAAATAATTTGTATTGTGCTTTAAGTGAAAGTTTACAAATCAAGTCAGTCTCTCACATATAAACTTATAATATACGCCTTACTACACAATGAGACAGCCCGCTCCCTCCTTCCAGTCTCTTTTTTGGTGACCATTTTGTAAGCTTCTAACCGTCCCATCTTCCCTCCAAACAGGAGATGCCAACATAGTCTCAGGTGTCCACCTGATACAAGTAGCTCACTCCTCATCATCTCTCTCTCCAATCCATTCTCCAGTCCAATCCATGTCTAATGAGTCCAATGACATTTTTTAATGATAAGTAAAGCATTACTGGAAAAGAAGAATAAAGTGGGAGGCCTCACTCTACCTGATTTTAGAACATATTATACTGCCACAGTAGTCAAGTCAAAACAGCCTGGTACTCCTACAACAACAGGTTCATAGACCACTGGAACAGATTTGAGAATCCAGACATAAATCCATCCACATATGAGCAGTTGATATTTGACTAAGGTACCAAAACAGTTAAATAGGGAAAAGACAGTTTTTTTTTAAACAAATGATGCTGGCATAACTGGATATCCATCTGCAAAAAAATCAAACAAGACCCATACCTCACCCCATGCACAAAAACAAACTCAAAATGGATCAAAGACCTAAATATAAAATCTAAAATGATAAAGATCATGGAAGAAAAAATAAGGACACTGTTCGGAGCCCTAATACATGGCATAAAGAGTATATGAAACATTATTAATAATGCAGAAGAAAAACCAGGTAACTGGGAGCTCCTAAAAATCAAACACCTTTGCTCATCCAAAGACTTCACCAAAAGAGTTAAAAGATTACCTAGACTGAGGAAAAGTTTTTAGGTATGACATTTCCAATCAGTGCCTGATCCCTAGAATCTACATGATACTGCAAAAATTCAACCACAAAAAGACAAATAACACAATTAAAAAATTGTCAAAAGATATGAACAGACACCTCACTAAAGAAGACATTCAGGTAGCTAACAGATACATGAGGAAATATTCATGGTCGTTAGCCATTAGAGAAATGCAGATCAAAACTACAGTGACATTTCATCTCACTCCAACAAGGCTGGCATTAATCCAAAAAACACAAAACAAGAAATGTTGGGGAAGTTGTGGAGAGATTGGAACACTTGCACACGGTTGGTGGGAATGTAAAATGGTACAACCACTTTTGAAATCAATTTGGCGCTTCCTTAAAAAGCTAGAAATAGAACTACCATAAGATCCAGCAATCCCACTCCTTGGAATATATCCTAGAGAAATAAGAACTTTTACAGGAACAGATATATGCACCCTTATGTTCATTGCAGCACTGTTTAGAATAGCAAAAAGATGGAAGCAACCAAGGTGCCCATCAATGAATGAATGAATAAATAAACTATGGTATATTCACATGACAGAATACTGTGCATTGATAAAGAACAGTGATGAATCTGTGAAACATTTCATAACATGGAGGACCCTGGAAGGCATTATGTTGAGTGAAATTAGTTACAACAGAATAAGTATTGTATAAGACCACTACTATAAGAACTGAGAAATAGTTTAAACAGAGAAGAAAATATTCTTTGATGGTTAAGAGAGATGGGAGGGAGGGAAGGAGGAAGGGAGGGAAGGAGAGGGATATTCACTAATTAGGTAGTAGATAAGAACTACTTTAGGTGATGGGAAAGACAACACACAATACAGGGGAGGTCAGCACAACTGGACTAAACCAAAAGCAAAGAAGTTTCCTGAATAAACTGAACGCTTCGAAAGCCAGAGTAGCCGGGGCAGGGGTTTGGGGACCATGGTTTCAAGGGACATCTAAGTCAATTGGCATAATAAAATCTATTAAGAAAGCATTCTGCATCCCACTTTGGAGATTGGCATCTGGAGTCTTCGGCCCTAGCAAGCGGCCATCTAAGATGCATCAATTGGTCTCAGTCCACCTGAATCAAAGGAGAATGTAGAACACCAAGGACACAAGGTCATTAAGAGCCCAAGAGACAGAAAAGGCCACATAAACCAGAGACTACATCAGCCTGAGACCAGAAGAACTAGATGGTGCCCAGCTACAACTGATGACTGCCCTGACAGGGAACACAGAGAACCCCTGAGGGAGCAGGAGAGCAGTGGGATGCAGACTCCAAATTCTCGTAAAAAGACCAGACTTAATGGTCTGACTGAGACTAGAAGGACCCTGGTGGTCATGGCCCCCAGACCTTCTGTTGGCCCAGGACAGGAACCAACTCTTCAGACAGGGATTGGACTGGACAATAGGTTGGAGAGGGATGCTGGTGAGGAGTGAGCTTCTTGGATCAGGTGGACACTTGA
This sequence comes from Loxodonta africana, assembly GCF_030014295.1. Lineage (NCBI taxonomy): Eukaryota > Metazoa > Chordata > Mammalia > Proboscidea > Elephantidae > Loxodonta > Loxodonta africana. The sequence goes on along the minus strand of NW_026975012.1, from coordinate 123,092 downwards.
GACTGTGTTGGCATCTCCTGTCTGGAGGGAAGAGGAGAGGGTAGAGAGGGTTAGAAGCTGGAGGAATGGACATGAAAAGAGAGAGTGGAGGGAGGGAGTAGGCTGTCTCATTAGGGGAAGAGCAATTGGGAGTATGTAACAAGGTGTATATAAGTTTTTGTGTGAGAGACTGACTTGATTTGTAAACTTTCGCTTAAAGCACAACAAAAATTAAAAAAAAAAAGAAAGAAATCAAAAGACGCATTGCATTGGGCAAATCTGCTGCAAAGGACTTCTTTAAAGTGTTGAAAAGCAAATATGTCACCTTGAAGACTAAGGTGTGCCTGACCCAAGGCATTGTGTTTTCAATCGCCCAATATGCATGTGAAAACTGGACAATGAATAAGGAAGACCAAAAAAGAATTGACGCCTTTGAATTGTGGCGTTGGCAAAGAATATTGAATGCACTGCCAAGAGAAGGAACAAATCTGTCTTGGAAGAAGTACAACCAGAATGCTCCTTAGAAGCAAGGATGGCGAGACTGTGTCTTACATACTTTGGACATGTTGTCAGGAAAGATCAGTTCCTGGAGAAGGACATCATGCTTGGTAAAGTACAGGATCAGCGGAAGAAAAGGAAGACCCTCAAAGAGAGAGATTGACACAGTGGGTGCGACAATGGGCTCCAGGATAGTAACGATTTTAAGAATGGTACAGGACCAGGCAGTGTTTTGTTCTGTGATACATAGGTTGGCTATGAGTCAGAACAGACTTGATGGCACCTAACAACAACAATCAATTTGAAAATGATACCTTCAGTTCTTTTTAACTCCAATTTACTGAACGTTCTGTAATTCTGGTTGACTCATAGTGCCACAGTATTTCAAATTTATTTTCCTAACTTTTTTCAGATTCTTCGAAATCATCCTACTGAGTGATTTGGATAACTTTTATATACAACTTCCATCAACCTAGTTGCATGGTACATTCAAATATTAACAAAAAAAAATTAGTCAACCCATTTATTTCAGTCTGATTAGAGCCACTTCATTTCTCACAAAAAGATTTAATAAATATCGAATTATTTTACAAATAGTTGTGTTGACATTTGTAAACATATTCCATTTTCTCATGCTTTACTTGAGTCATATTAAGCCCTGATATCCTCCTTCCTTTTGGGAATGTGAGAGTGGAGAGGCAATTAAGAATAATCCACAGCTGGCTCCAGTCAGGCATCTCCTTTCCATGAACCCTTCCTTTATGATAAAAATCTCACATGAGATGATTCTACATGATGTAATTATCAAGGAAGAGTAAAATTCCCATGTTTCCATATGAGGTTTCATTTCACTGAGAATTAAGTTACGTTGATTAGTGTTTATTTTCCTCGTGCCGCACACAAGCAGTTGCACCTAGAAGATATTGCTTGTTCAAGATATTTCTGTTCATTTGTTTAACTTTAAGAGTCTTCTTTGGGGCCCAGTCAAGACAGCCAAATTGCATTTGGTTCTTTTTCTGGTCTTTAGGAGCCAATGATGTAACCACCAGGAAGGTAAGTAGCTATAAAAATGAATGTTTCTGCACAAATGAGTTCAAATGCATGACTGCAGGACATCAGGAATGTTCTGGATGAAATATGATGAATATGTTGTTGCTTCTAAGATTTTGTGGAAACTCTGGTGACATAGTGGTTAAGTGCTATGGCTGCTAACCAAAGGGTTGGCAGTTTGAATCTGCCAGGCGCTCCTTGGAAACTCTATGGGGCAGTTCTACTCTGTCCTATAGGGTCGCCATGAGTAGGAATCACCTCGACGGCACTGGGTTTGGTTTGGTTTTTTGGTTCTAAGATTTTGCAGGTAAGGATAAATTTTCTTAATCTTTTTATTCCCATAAATGATTGTCTAATCAAATATACATTATTCTATTTTAAACACCATTGTAGAAGCAACCTTCTGTATGTTCCTGCTATGAACATATTTTACATTTTGTTTGATTATTACTGTTCTAGTCCTACCCTTCTGAGAACCAATCCTTTTGAAATCCTCACCTGCTCTTCATATTAGGTTTCTAACTTACTCTTCTTACATTAATAACAAAATATTAATATCTATATTTATAAATTTATCACTTCAACATGACAGTTAAATTATCTAGCCTGATGTATGGATTCAATAGATAATAAGTAACATATTTATATTTTCTTACTATTTTAAATAACTTTCGCATGCCATGTGAGGCAGGCAGTGCAGGAATTATCTATATTTTAATTTCAGGAAGGTAAATTGCTTACTTAGATGCATACCCCCAATAGCATATAAACACTGAAATTCAACCTAGCGTTTGTGAATTCACAATGAAACTGAAAGGGAAACAAAAAGAGGTAGCATAGAAAGAAAGAAGACGGGAAGGAAGGAAACGTATCTGAGCAAACTGTCTAGAAGCTTGGAGTGAGTAAAGAAGGCAGGTAGAAGAAATAGCAATATTTGTTAGTATTGGCTTTATTTCATCCATTGTCAGAAGTAAGTTTCATACGTATGTATATATATATATATATGTATATTCTTTCCAGATGAGGGTCATCATCCCATTTTGTGGGTGAGTAAATCAAGGCTACGGAAAGTAAAGAAGCATACTTAAAGTCATCAGCCAATTAAGGGCAGAGTGGGATTACAAATACAAATCTGCCTAATTAAAAAGCCAACATTGTATCAATGATATTTCCCTTAACGTTATAATGGCTCCCACTTTATACTTACAATGTAAGCATTGCTGGACAGTATAAAATACCTATTTGATTCCTGAGTTTCCTATACAAAAAAGTAATGATGAAAGTGGTGAGAAATTTAAAGTATTGAACACTACAAACACTCTGGGCTGTACCATACATAATACGACATGAACAATTGACTTCGTTCTCCAAAAGTAAAAGATAAGAAATATTAGACAGTAAAGATAATTTAAATCTATTAGCCAGCAAAACATGTGAAAATAGTAGCCCAACCACTCCTGACTGTCTACTGTGTTAGTATCATAATCACTATTCAGAGACTGATGCTGAGTTTGTGCCATTGAGAATGGGTGAAAACAGGAGCACCAACTGGTCTCAAAGGCATTTAAACCCCTACTGAGAACTGGAGCTAATCATTTTATCTTACTTATTTGGAATTTATTATAATTTTTGATCAATTTACATTTAAAATTTTAAACATTACATAATTCTCTTTGACATATTTCATGCACTAAATACATAGCTGGAATATAAGCTTATCAATTTATCTGACTTATTACAAGAAAGGAATCCTGGTGATGTAGCGGATTCCAACCTGGCTGCTAACCAAAAGGCCTACAGTTCAAATCCACCAGCCACTCCTTGGAAGCCCTTATGGGGCAGCTCTCCTCTGTCCTACAGAGTCGGTATGAGTTGGAATCAACTTGATGACAACAGGTTTGGTTTAGTTTTTTTTAACACAAGAAAAATCTAAATGTTAACATCATTTTTGGTGAATTTATATTTTGAAATTAAAAAGAAATGTATATATCTAAAAAAAGCATAGATAGATTGTAACCTGTTTTACAAATGTTGAAATTAAGTTTTATAGTCAGTAAGTATTGCCGATATACAGCTAGTCAATGAAGGAAGTAAAACCCAGGTAATTGAAACTTGATTCTAAATCTCATTCTGTCTCCACAAAAATGTAATTACTTTTTAATCATGCCTGAACTCTGAGTGGACAAGAATATAATAAAAGAAAACAACAACAGCAAATAAAATGAAACACTGTTTTAAGTGTTAAGGTAGAGAAATAAGAAAAACATTTAAAAGTAAATAACAAGGCTTCAACAACAGGTAAAGAGCGCAATAAGGCAGTAAACATGTTGAGTCGACAATAGTGACCATAGTGCTATAAAAAAAATATATATATATATAAAAAAAAAAAAAAAAAAAGGATGTTAAAAAAAAAAAAAGACTTCACAGGGACACAGAGTGATCAGTATCACATAAAATGGTGGTGGGACTAGAACTTGGGTTTACAGCACTGTGAAGATTTTCACAGCTATTTAGGAAGTGGTAAAGGGAAAAGTAATGCATTCAGAATGGAAAGAGTTGTGAGCAAAGCTATGTTTATGTAATGATTTAAGCATTTTTTCTACAGCATGGGACTTGTAAAATGATTTATTGCATTAAAATAATACTTGAATGACATGGACAACTAGTTTAATTCCAATAAATCAGAAATTGCAACACCTGCTAAAGGGAAAAGCTGCTGGATGCACATTTTGAAGCATCTAGCTATTTTATTTCGGTGTCAAGATGCTCCTCTCTTTTACATAACGCTGGTAACCTCTGCTGCACTTATTTTTTATTCTTTGTTTTCTGTTTGTATCTGTCATGACAATAGGTATCTATTGACTTATTCTGCTGTTTAATGTGTTTTTATTTGTTTTTGTCTTTTTTAACCATCCGAATTATTACATTAAACATTTACCTACAAGTACACCTATAGTTATGGAACATATTTGTTGTTGAAACTTTCATGTCAAAATATTTTTTGATTCAGTATTCTCTAGCCACAATAGTCCCTCCAACTCTTTAAACCATTGGAACATCACTTTATAGTCTGAAATGTAATGATATACACATTATTACACACCTGATTGTTGTCTTAAGCCACATAAAAAAAAAATAGTGGTGAAAAATTTATATAGAGACGATGATTTGATGAAATAGTGGTTTGCCTAATAATAAAACTTAACATTTTTATAAGATTTTTCACTGTAATTTTCAAGGAGAGATTTGGAGCCAATTCTTGAACAATGCTCTTGGCAGGCTGAAGAATTTTAACCTTAGTAGAAGGTGAAGAGCAGTGGCAAATATTGAGACAAAGCTGTCTTTCTTCCTGTGCTGAGATGAAGGTCCGTGTTGCTGTGTGGAACTGCATCAGGCAGAGAATTTCTAAAGGGAGCCAAGACCCGCTATGCAATTTCTTCATCCTTAGAGTTAAATAACCGTAAGAATATTTCCTATACTTCAATTTACTCTTGAACATTGAGTGAATGGTCAAAAAAATGAATGATATTGGGTAATATTTGTGAGAAAACTACGTGTAGAATGTTCATTATATGTACACAGAACTCTGGGTATATGGAGCAAGAAAAATATCTACAAAAAATATGAATTAATTAAGAGAATTAGATTCTGGCAACCAACACAGAACCAATATGCACTTACGTCTTTAGTGATGTTCAATATCCAATGCCTTTATTTTTAACTGACTTGCTTACAGAGCTGTGTTTTGTTCTAGAGATCAGTGTTATGAAGGCAAGTGGGACTTGCTGAGGCACCGCAAATGCAGTCAATGTGATTGTGTGTATCCAACTGGGGATCCGTCACCAACACTGTTGGGAAACTGCTGGTAAGTAAGCACTTTTATTCAACCTGTTTCTGACTAAAAGAGCCAGTCCCCAAAATATACTAAAAGGTGGATGTCATGGATTGTATTATGTCCCCCCCAAAATGTGTGTATCAAGTTCGTTAGGCCCTGATTCCCAGTGTTCTGTAGCTGTCCTCCATTTTGTGATTGTAATTTTATGTTAAAGAGGATTAGGGTGGGATTGTAACAAAAAACATTACTAACAATGTACAAGTACCCAAAGAGAAATTAGATAACTCCTAAAAATCAAACACTTATGCTCATCCAAAGTCTTCACCAGGAGAGTAAACTGATTGCCTACAGACTGGGAAACAGTTTTGAGCTATAACATTTCTGATCAGCATCTGAACTCTAAAATCTATGTAATATTGCAAAAACTCAATAACAAAAAGACAAATAATCCATTTTAAAAATGGGCAAAGGATAGGAACAGGTGCTTCAACGAAGAAGACATTCAGGCAGGTAACAGATACATGAGGAAATGCTCATAATCATTAGCCGTTAGAGAAATGTAAATCAAAACTACAATGAGATACCATTTCACTCCAACAAGGCTGCCATTAATCCCAAATCACAAAATAATAAATGTTCGAGAGCTTGTAGAGAGACTGGAACACTTATTCACTGCTGGTGGGAATTTAAAATGGTGCAGCCACTTTGAAAATCAATCTGGCACTTCCTTAAAAAGCTAGAAATAGAACTACCATAGGATATGGCAATCCCACTCCTTGGAATATATCTTAGAGAAATAAGAGCCTTTATATGAACAGATATATGCACAACCATGTTCATTGCAGCACTGTTTACAATAGCAGAAAGATGGAAGTAACCAAGGTGCCCATCAACAGATGAATGGATAAATAAATTTTGGTACATTCACACGATGGAATACTTCACATAGATCAAGAACAATGATGAATCCGTGAAATATTTCATAGCTTGGAGGAATCTGGAGGGCATTATGCTGAGTGAAATTAGTCAGTTGCAAAAGGACGAATATTGTATGAGACCACTATTATAAGAACTCAAGAAATAGTTTAAACAGAGAAGAAAATATTCTTTGATGGTTATGAGGGTGGGGAGAAAGGGAGGGAGAAGGACATTCGCAGATTAGATAGTAGACAAGAACTATTTTAGGTGAAGGGAAAGACATCATACAATAAAGGAGAGGTCAGCATAACTGGACTAAACCAAAAGCAGTTTCCTGAATAAACCAAAAGCTCCAAAGGCCAGAGTAGCAGGGGCAGCAGTAGGGGGACCATGTTTTCAGGGGACATCTAGGTCAATTGGGATAATAAAATCTATTAAGAAAACATTCTGCATCCCAGTTTGGTGAGTGGCGTCTGCAGTCTTAAAAACACTATCAAGCAGCCATCTAAGATGCATCCATTGGTCTCAACCCACCTGGAGCAAAGGAGAATGAAGAACACCAAAGATACAAGGTAATTATGAGTCCAAAAGACAGAAATGGCCACGTAAATCCAAGACTACATCAGCCTGAGACCGGAAGAACTAGATGGTGCCCGTCTACAGCTGAAGACTGCCCCGACAGGGAACGAAACAGGGCATTCCTGACGGAGCACGAGAGCAGTGAGATGCAGACCTCAAAGTCTCATAAAAAAATCAGACTTAATGATCTGACTGAGACTAGAGGAACCCTGGAGGTCACAGTCCCCAGACCTTCTGTTGGCCCAAGACTGGAACCATTCCCAAAGCCAACTCTTCAGACAGGGATTGGACTGGATTATAGCACAGAAAATGATAGTGGTGAGGAGTGACCTTCTGGTCTCAAGTGGACACATGAGACTATGTGGGCAGCTCCCGTTTGGAGGGGAGATGAGAAGGCAGAGGGGGACAGAAAGTGGCTGAATGGACACAGGGAATACAGGGCTGAGAGAAGGAGTGTGCTGTCTCATTAGTGGGAGAGGAACTAGGAGTACACAGCAAGCTGTATACTAATTTTTGTATGAGAGACTGACTTGATTTGTAAAGTTTCACTTAAAGCACACACACAAAAGATGGAAAGAATACACAGAGTCACAGTACCAAAAGAAATGGTCAACTTTCAGTCGTTTCATGAGGTGGCATATGATGAAGAACTGGTAGTAGTGAAGGAAGAAGTCCAAGCTACACTGAAGGCACTGGCGAAAAAGAAGGCTCCAGGAGCTGACAGAATACCCACTGAGTTGGTTCAACAAACAGATGCAGCACTGTTCATGCCCACTCCACTATGCAAAGAAATTTGGAAGCTAGCTACCTGGCCAACAGGCTGCAAGAGATGCACGTTGTATCCATTCCAAAGAAAAGCGATCCAACAGAATGTGGAAGTTATCAAATGTAAGTGATAGTAAATATGGTAAACAAACAAACAAAGAAACTCTATCTATTCTACACTGAATATGACATTCTATCCCCAGGAGATCTAGTGAGTTTATGATGTTGTTGTTAGGTGCTGTTGGGTCAGTTCCAACTCATAGCGACCCTGTGTACAACAGAACGGAACAGTGCCCAGCCCTGGGCCTTTCTCATTGCGATGTTTGAGCCCACTGTTGCAGCCACCGTCTCAATCTGTCTCATTGAGGATCTTTGTCTTTTTCACTGACCGTCTACTTTACCAAGCACGATATCTTTTTCCAGGGACTGATTCCTCCTGATAATATGTCCAGAGGACGTGAGACCTAGTCTTGCCACCCACCTTTCTAAGGAGCATTCTGGCTGTACTTCTTCCAAGACAGGTGTGTTCATTCTTCTAGCAGTCCATGGTATATTCATTATTCTTCACCAACAACATAATTCAAGTTTCTGTTCTTTTGCCTTCCTTATTCATTGTCCAGCTTTAGCTGCACATGAGGCGACTGAAAATATCATGGCTTGGTTCAGGCACACCTTAGTCCTCAAAGTGACATCTTCAATTTTTAACACTCTAAAGAGGTCTTTTGTAGCAGATTTGCCCAATAAAATATGTCGTTTGATTTCTTGACGGCTGCTTCCATGGGTGTTGATTGTGGATCCAAGTAAAATGAAATCCTTGATGACTTCAGTATTTTGTCTGTTTACTGTGATTTTTTTTATTTTCCCAGTTGTGAGGATTTTTGTTTTTTTTATGTTGAAGTGTAATCCATACTGAAGGCTGAAGTCTTTGATCCTCATCAGTAAGTGCTTCAAGTCGTCTTCACTTTCAGTAAGCAAGGTTGTGTCATCTGCATGTCTAGGCTGTTAATGAGTCTTCCTCCAATCCTGATGCCCCTTCTTCTTCATATAATACAGCTTCTTGGACTGTTTGGATTATACGTTTTTTTAAAGACACTGAGTTTTTGGTAATTTACTATGGCAGCCCTAGAAAATGAATACAGAGCCCTTCACCAAGAACAAGTCAAGTTAGCACCAAAAATGCTCCTGTAAGGGTAGCCACGTAACATGACACATGGCAGTTTTAAAAAGTATGAAGTAAAACTCTCAGCTTTGACAGACAAAGTGCTCCTCTAAGACTAAGTTCATTGCTGTTGAGTCGATTCTATCTCATAGCGACCCTAAAGGACAGAGTAGAATTGAACCATAGGGTTTCCAAGGAGTGGCTGGTAGATTCGAACTGCTTGAATAAGTATTGTGAAAAAATACAACCCTGACACACAACTTTTCTGAGCTTAGTATTAAAACAAAACAAAACAAAGTCGCTGTCGAGTGGATTCTCACTCATAGGGACCCTATAGGACAGAGTAGAGCTTCCCCACAGGGTTTCCAAGGAGCGACTGGTAGATTCAAACTGCAGACCTTTTGGTAGCACCCAAATGCATAATCATCGCACCACCAGTGGCTTTCAAATCAGCTATAGGCTGATGATCTCCAAATTCTTAGAACCCAGAAAACTACTCTACCTCTGAGTGGTATCCACAGCTGGGAACTGTTCTTCACACTTGGATGACCTCAGACATCCAAATCTAACATGTCCAGAAAAAATCTTTTGGTCATTTTCTCAAGTTTGTTCCTCCATGGTTTTCCACATGGTAGAGAATGGCTCTGGTGACCATGCGCTCATGGTAGCCTGAACTCTAGAAGTCACCTTTGATTCTCCGTTCCCCTCATCCCATACATCTGATCCACCAGCAAGTCTTGGCAGCTCAAGCTCCAAAGTACACCTCAAGCCTGCCCACTGTTCCCACCTGCACTACCACCATCACTCCTCACCCTGACCACTGCAGAAGCATCCTGACTGGTCCTCTGTATTTGCTGTCTTCAAGTTATCCTGGGCTACAGTTAATTCCTGGGACACATTCTTTCTGAAGACCATTGAATAATAGAAGGAGAAGGGCATTTAGTTGTATGCTACCTCCTCTGCTTGAGCTGCATGTCCCTCAGAAATCCCTTTTCACTGTCCACTTTATAATGTCTCTATTCCAATTTCCTGTCTTTGGCCGCACTGCTTTGATAACGTGCATGCATGCGTGCTTCAGGGGTCATGTAGACAGCTGCTTGGAGGAATTTTTCTTAGTACAATCATGGTTGTGTGCCATCAAGAGATTCTGACTCATATCAACCCTGTATGACAACTTAGAACTGCCTCACAAGGTTTCCTAGGTTGCAGTCTTTATGGCACAGCCCTGGTGGCCCCGTGGTTAAGAGCTTGGCCACTAACCAAAGGGTGGACAGTTCGAATCTACCAGTTGGTTCTTTGCAGAAAGACATGGCAGTCTGCTTCTGTAAAGACTTACAGTCTTAGAAACCCTATGGGGCAGTTCTGCTCTGCCCTATAGGGTCACTATGAGTCGGAATTGATTCAACAGCAACTGGTTTGGATTTTGTTTGGTTAGAATCTTTACGGGAGCCCATCTCCAGATCTTTTCAACCCTTGAGCTGGTGGGTTCCAACGGCCCACCTTTCAGTTAGCCAAGCACTTAACCGTTGCACCTCCAATACTTAACTCTGCATGTGAGAGGGCCCTCTCCTGACGTCTCCTGTCTCCTCACCCCTCACACCTTGGCATTGTCCTTGCTTCTAGACCCCACCCTCCCCTCTGGAGGCCCAACCCCCCCACGCCGGCCCCCCACCCGGGCCGCTGGGCGGGGCCGGCAGCCATGTTCCACGCCGTCCAGCCAGTTACTCCCGGAAGCGCCCGGAGGGGTGGTGAGGGGCCCGGGCCGGATGGCGCGCCTTACAGCGGACGGTGTTCGTGCTGCTTTCCCTGCCGTGTTCTCTGAAAGGTATGAAACTCCGACACCTGGCTGGAGGGACCCGCTCCCAGACTGAACAAGCCCGGCCCCTGGAAGGTGTGGAGGGAAGGCACCAGGAGGGCGGGTCCCAGTGCCAGCATCCCGTGGCCTCCAGAGGTTGGGGAGTCCGGACGTTGGGTTAGCAGCTCGTGTCGCCCCCTCCGGCGTACCCCGTCCCGAGTGATCCTCGGGGGCGGACGCTGCGTGGGGGCGGGTGGACGCAGCCACTCTAGGGGCTGCGAGAGGGAGAGAGGGAGCCTCTGGCCCGGGAGACGCAGGTGGTCTGCGAAATTTGCATCCCTGTGGATTTGCGGGGGGGGGGGTCCAGCCGCGGGATCCAGCTGCGGAGTGCCCTCGGGCCTGGGGGCTTGAAGGGCTTGGGGAGAAAGGCCGTGTCCAGGGCTGCGCCCAGGTCCCTCCTCTGCCCGGGGCGGGTTTGCGGGCCAAGCTGGGGGATGGGGGCCTGCCCCCCCGCCCCCCACCTGCTCCCTGTGCCAGGGGGGAAACCAAGGCCCAGAGTTCGCCCGGGGGGGTGAGACTCCAGACAGAGGGCGGGGCACTCGCCCCCGTTCGTCGTCCCACCCCCACCAGACTCCGTAGGGTGCCACGGACAGGGGAGAGAGGGATCCCCCCCCAAGGCCCTGCTGCCCCTTACTGTTTTGGGCGCTGTGCCTGGGAGGCTGAGGCACCCCGTGCCCGCGCCCGGCCGGTCTACTCTCGGGGCTGGGGCGTCCGCGGGGCCCCACCGGGAAAGGAAGGGGTCCTGGGAATCTGTGGAGCAGCGCGGGGATCCTACTCCTTGTGGAAGCAGCAAGGATTCAGTGTCTGTTGACAGTGTGGATGCCGGGTCCCGCTCCCCCTCTGGGTGGCGGGGGTGGGGGTAGCAGGAAGGGGTCCTGAGCGCCCATGTTGTTTGTTAACTTAAACGTTTGTGCGGTGCTGTGTACCGGTCGCTGTGGACGGGGTCTCTGGTGCTGAGGGGATTTGAGGGTTCCTCACACTGGCAGGATTTGGAGCCTCTACCCTGGTGGCAGTAGGTTTAGTGGGTTACCCTGGTGGCATAGTGGTTACCCAGGTTGGCAGTTTGAATCCACCAGGCGCTCCTTGGAAACTGTGGGGCAGTTCTACTCTGTCCTATAGCGTCGCTATGAGTCAGAATTGACTCGATGGCAACGGGTGTGTTTTGTTTTTTTTTTTAGGTTGGAGATTAGGTGTCTCTCGGGCTGACATTTGAAGGTCTGTAGCTGACGGTTTATGAGGGTTTCTAAGGGTTTTAAGCGCTCCGGCCATGGGCACCAACCCGATCTTCCAGCCCCTGCGGACGGACCGCCCCCCCCCCGGGGGATTGGCTGCTCTGGGACCCGGAGCCCAGAGGGCGGTGAGAAGTTGACAAACGTGAGTGATGTCCTGCAGGCTCCAGTTGGCGGGGCAGCCCTGCTCACATGGTCTCAATACCGGCAATCAGGCAGTCAGCTTCGTGCCTGGGGGTGGTTTCCGAATGTTCCCTTGTGTCCCCCCACCCGTGCGGGGCGACAACTCTCCCCTGGGCGGGGACCTAGTAGAGGCCTGCAGGGCATCAGGGTATGGAGGGGCAGAGCTTGGGCGGGGAGGGCGCGGCCCTGCAGGTTCCTCTACGTGACCACGGCGGGGGGCTGCGGGTCCTGAAGGCTGGGCCTGGTAGAGGACCCACTAGGTCACGCAGAAGGAGTGGGTTAGGATAATCATAGCATTAATGGGAGTATTGAGAGAGCGCCCTGGGGCCTTGGGTCCCTTGGGAAGAAAAGCTTCTGCTGTCGCCACTGGAGCGGTACCCAGGTCGGTCCCGGCTTAGGTCCAGGAGGTTCCGGTGCTCGGAGGGCCTGGTGGGCAGAACAAAAACGGCGTTGCGCACGCCCTCTTGCGGCCTTGCACCGAATCGCTGAAGTTCAGTGTCAGGCTATTCTAAGCCATGGTTTTGGAACTCAATAGTGAAGCAGAGCAAATGATGCAGTGCCTTGATGGGACCGGTGGAGACAACAAGAAGCAAAGCACAGCTCAAACTTCAAAATTCCACTGAGTGTTAGTACAATTTCGAGGGAGAAAATAGACGGAGAGTCGAGAGGCCCAGAGATGCAGAAGGGTTAGAGGATTAGGGTTAGGGGTTAGGGTTTGGTGTTAGGGGTCCAGGTTTCGGGGTTAGAGGTTTGGGAGTTAGGTTTAGGGGTATAGGTTTTAGGTGGTTGGGGGTTGGGGTTAGGGCTGTGGTTACTAGGCTCGGGCACAAGTGGTTTAGGGTTAGGGTTAGAGTGAGGCTGAGGTTGATTCCCCAGTCTTGTGTACCGTCTTTCCTTCACCAGAGTTACCACATATCTGTTGTTTGGTTGCAAACCCTGGTGGCGTAGCGGTTAAGAGCCATCGGTGCTAACCAGGGGTCTGCAGTTCGAATCTACCAGGCACTCCTTGGAAACTCTATGGGGCAGTTCTAATCTGTCCTGTAGGATAGCTATGAGCTGGAATTGACTCGACAGCAGTGGGTTTGGTTTTTTTGGTTATTGTTTAGTTGGCTTTTCTCTACCCACTCTTTGTCTCCCTGGTGAACATCAAGGATTGTTTCTGTGCGTAAATGTTTTCATGAGTTTTTATGATAGTGGTCTCTCACTGTATATGTCGTTTTGTGATTGACTTAGTCAGTGTGATGCGCCCCAGATTCATCCATGGTGTGAGATGTTTCGGAGGTTCATCATTGGTCTTTATTGTCATGTAGTGTTCCACTGTGTGTATGCACCGTAGTTTGTTTATCCATTCCTCTGTGGACGAGCACTTAGGTTGTTCCCATCTTTTTGCTACTGTGAATAATGTTGCAGTGAACACGGGTGTGCATATGTCTACTCCTGTGACTGCTCATGGAAACCCTGGTGGCTAGTGGTTATGTGCTACGGCTGCTAACAAAAACGGTTAGGGTTTGGGGTTAGGGATGTTAGAGTTAGGGTTGTTAGGGTTTGGGGTTAGAGTTTAGGGTTAGGATTTTTTGGTTGGGGTTAGGTGTTAGGGTTAGGTTTAGGGTTTTAAGTTAGAGTTTGGAGTTACAGGTTAGGTGTTAGGGGTTGCAGTTTGGGGTTTAGGGTTTTGGGGTTTAGTCGTTAGGGTTTGGGTTAGGTTTTAGGGGTTAGGGTTTAGGTTTAGGGTTGGGGTTGGTGTTGGGTTTGTTTGGGATATGTGGTTTGGGGTTAGAGGGTGGGTGTTAGAGGGTTGGGGTCTAGAGGGTTGGGGGTTAGAGATTGAGGGAGTTAGAGGGTCAGGGGTTAGAGGGTGAGGGGGTTAGAAGTTGAGAAGATTATAGAGTGAGGGAGTGAGAAGGTGAGGGTGTGAGGGGGTGAAGGTTAGGGTTTAGGGTTAGAGGGTTTAGGCTTAGGGTTCAGAAGCTTGGGGTTAGGGGGTTAGGGTTTCAGGGTTCAGAGGTTGGGGTTGGTGTTGTGGTTAGGGTTAGAGGGTTAGGCTTAGAGGATTAGGGTTAGGGGTTAGGGCTAGGGCTTAAGGTTTAGGGGTTTGGGATGGGTTTGGGGTAAGGTTTTAGGGTTTAGGATTAGAGGGTTAGGCTTAGGGCTTAGAGTTTAGGGTTTTAGGATTTAGAGTTTAGGGCTTAGGGCTTAGAGCCTAGGGTTTAGGGCTTAAGGTTTAAGGCTTAGAGTGAGCGTTAAGGCTGGGGGCTGGGGTTAACGTTTAGGGTATTAGGGTTAGACGGTTTAGTGTTTAAGTTTAGGATTTAGGGGTTGGGGTTGGGGTTAAGGGTGTTAGTGTTTAGGGTTTTGGCGTTTAGGGTGTTAGGGTTAAATGTGTTAGGGCTAAGGGTGTTAGGGTTTTAAGTGTTAGGGTTTTAAGTGTTATGGTTTAGGGTTTAGAGTTAAGTGATAGGGTTAGGCTTAGGCTCATTCTTAGGTTTAGGGCTAGGGATTTGAGGTTTAGGGTTTGGGGTTGGGTTTGGAGGTTGGGGTTAGGATTAGGGCTAGGGTTAGAGGGTTAGGGTTAGAGGTTAGAGTTAGAGGGTTAGGGTTTCGGATTTGGGTTTCATGTTAGCGTTAGAGGGTTAGGGTTTGAGGGTTAGGGTTAGGGTCATTAGGGTTAGGGTGGTTAGGGGTTAGGGTTAGGTGTTAGGGTTTAGGGTTTATGGTTAGTTTTAGGGTTTGGGGTTTGGGATTTGAGGTTTGGGTTTAGGGTTTGAGGCTTAGAGTATAGGGTTTAGTGTGTAGGGTTTTGATGTGTAGTGTTTTGGGGTGTAGGTGTTTAGGTTGTAGAGTTTAGGGTATAGGGGTTAGGGTTTGGGTTAGGGTTAGAGTTTAGGGCCTTGGGGGTTAGGACCTAAGGGCTTAGGGTCTTAGGGGCTTTGGGGCTCAGGGCTTAGAGTTAGAGGGCTAAGGCCAGAGGGCCAGAGGGCCAGAGGGCCAGGGTTATGGTTTGATTCCTGGCTGGCAATTTTTTTCCTTCAATATTTTCTGTAAGTCATCCCTTTGCGTTCTTGCCTGTATGATTTCTGCTGAGTAGTCCAAGTTTTTTATTATTTACTCTCCTTTGTTGGTGACTTCCTTTATCCCTAGCCTCTCTTAAAATTCTCTTTATATTTGATTTTGGCAAGTTTGATTATTATGTGTCTCGGTCACTTTCTTTTGAGATCTACCTTATGTGGAATTTGATGAGCATCTTTCATGATATCATGGAAGTTTTCTGCCAACAAATCTTCAACAGTTCCCTTTGTATTTTCTGTTAGCCCTCCCTGTTCTGGTACTGAAATCACTCATAGTTATTTCTCTTGATGAAGTCTCACATGATTCTTTGGATTTCTTCATTTAAAATTATTTTATCTGCTTTCTCATCAAATATATTAGTCCCAAGAGTTTGATCTTCAATCTCAGTAATTCTGCCTTCCAATTCCTCAACTGTGCTCTTATTACTTTCTATTGAGTTTTCTAACTGTAATTTTATTGTTAATCTTCTGAATCTCTGATTGCAGTCTCTCTATGGTTTCTTACAGCTTATTAAATTTTTAATTATGTTCTTGAGTAACCTTTTTAATTTCTTCAGCTGCTTTATCTTTGTGTTCCTTGGCTTGATCTGCATTTTGCCTCATTGGAGAAATCCTTGGGCCCTTCACTGGCTCGCCATGCAGCTCCACGACGTCCACTCCTGGCCCTGGCGTTTCGCCGGTGCCCCACTGAACGTGTGCTCAGGAGCCATGTTTCTCCACCCATCACTATCCTTCTGCCACCAGGGGATATGTGAGTGTGGGAGTCACCATTTGTCACTGGCAGCAGCGTCACAAGTCACTAGACTTCCAGGTACCCGCAGACCTAGGCTGCCTTCTGCCTCAGGCAAGGTCCCGAATCCTTTATACCAGACGCTGACACCGGGCCACTGACGGACATTCATTTTGATCAACACAGAGGTCTGAGTGAGGGTCAGCAGGCCAGGTACGTGAAGTGAAGGCCAGGTGGGCAGGACTAAGGTTTCTTTGCCATCACCGTGGAGAGAGTCTCCCCACCGGAAGAGTGGGCAGACCTTATGATGGGCCTGATGACAAGACTCAGCCAATGGTAGAGATCCAGTCCGCCAGGCAGATCACACAGGGTCCTCCATTGTGACCTAGGACACCTAGTGGCCACAGGATTTGAGCACACCCTGGGAAAGGCTATGCAGGCACAAGGGAGCCCCTGGTGCGGACTGCTTCAGGGCATTGGCAGAGCAGGCCAGGGTCCAATTTTCCCACTTTCCTGAGGATATCAGTAGGCAAGACATCCCCACTCACCATCTCTTGCCTGTCTCTCTGTATGTGTTCATTCTCTGAAATCTCTTCCTTCTCCTCCCAGGCACTTCACAGCTTGGAATGCCTGATAGAATGCCTAGAGAAAGAGCAAAGGGAGAAGGCCTCTGGCTCTACTGGGTGCCCATGGGCAGAGAAGATCTGCTAGTCTATCTGGAAGGTCTAGAGAGTAGTGATTGATTGGGGAGGTACATCACCGGCGGACTCTGGCCGGGTGAATCTTGTTGACATGTGGCAGCCTCTCTGGAGACTACTAATTCCGCTGATAACATTGTATGCAAATACCCGGCTGAGTGCCATGGGCAGAAAACATTGACACATACCTGCCAGAGGCCTATCCTGGGTCTGAAGAGTCCACCCCGGTCTCCAGTGACTCATCATCTCAGCACACACTTTGCACGCACACATGGAATTCCGTTCTCTCCACGAATGCCTTCACCTGCTAGGAAACACACGATGTCACTCAGCCAAAGGAGAGCACAGGCAAAGTCAACTGAAGCCCCCACTGTCAAGATTTTGCTTCTGCTGGGCCACAGCCCCGGTGGCACACTGCATGCGTGTCACTTCTCCAAAGACAAGGCTGAAATCCGGGCAACCAGGGCCCCAGCAGTCCAGAGTCTGCAGAAGGCGGCACATGGATCGCCTCTTAGCCACATACAGGAGGGAGGCCTGTGCCCTAGAATGGCTCCGCTAGAGCTCCACGACCTCAGCTATTTTCCCTGACCTTGGGCCCGTGCCCTCATGAGTGTGTGATCTCTAGTTACACTTCTCCTCTGACCACTCTGAATCCGCCACCTGCGGATACCTGAGCATGGAAATTAACACCTATCACTCGCTGCAGTGTCACAGGTCACTAGGTGTCTAGGCTCAGACTGACCTTGGCTGTCTTCTGCCCAGGCAACTAGCCTAAGCCTTCAAAGGAAATGAGGACACGTGGTCACTGGCCGACATCCTTTAACCAACACTGAGTCCCTGGTCAGCATCCTGGAGTCCTGGCAAGAAGAGCCAGGCACCTCCAGGAGCATCTGGAGGAGGAGACAGGGGCTGAAGAGGCTACCACACCTACTGGTACTGCTACACATGTGGGAGACCTGGCTGCAGAGATTGCAGGCATGGCCTCAGGGTCAAAGGAGAAAGCACCTGAAGACGTGCTAGGACTCTCAGACTGAGAGAAGCAGGATGTCTGGACTGCAAAATATGCACCCTTCAGGGAAGAACTTCATTCAGGCTTCTTAAACCCACCTCACCTGGAGAATCCATCCTCTTTTAGCCTTGTGCCCCTTCCACGACCCCTCTAGTACAAAGAGAGATGCAGCCCTACGGCACCAGGGTGGAAGAAGCCCCAGGATAGCTGTCCGAAGACATGAGGTCCACTCCAAAGCTCCCCCCGCCAGGGAGAGAAGAGGACAAGACTCATCTGCAGATGAGGTCTCAGGGCCCTGAGAATGAGCATAATGTCTGTAAGGAAAGAGAAATAGGATTTCAGTGGGACATGGAAGTCTGAGAAAGAGCCTCTGCAAAGATAGCTCTAAGGGAGGTGTGATTGTGAAGGTGGGCTGGTCACTGAGTTCTTTGTAGTACAAGGTACCAGACAGAAGCCAGACTCTGGGGGGAACCTGCCTGCCGGTGAGCAGTGGGCATAAAACCCTAAACCAATGAGAATCGAATCCCTTCCCAGCAGCTTCTGCACAGATCAGTGATGTTTGCTTGGTCTTTCTCTTTTCTGTGGTCTAACCTGATCTGTTCTGAGATCAGAGAGTTGGAATAGAAAAGCCTGACTGACATGAAACGAGCAAAGAGAAGACAAGGCCTCCTAAATCTGGTGAAGACAGATAACCAAAGGTGAGGATGGGAAGAAACAGATTGAGTTCCAAGTCCCATCCACAGTATCCCAGGGCCTGGGAATCCCTGGAAGTGCCAGAGGTGTGTACTCCCTGGGAGATGCGACCCCAAGTGTCAGAGGAAGCCCTACGGAGCAAGGAAGGGAGGGCAGGGCCTCTAGGATGGGCACTTCCATACAGGCTGCCCATGTGAATTTCTCAGAGTGAACGTGACAGATCCTGAGAGGGACAGTTTGAGGCAAAGGAAAGTAAGTTTTCTGAAGAGGGGTGAATTCCGCCTTCTCCTGACAATGAAACAGAAATCCCGTCCTGCTCAGAGGTACTGAGTAGGAGGGATTGTGAATTCCCATCCTGCACAGAGGTTGGCTGGGAAGTTCGACTGTCTAAAGACAATGTGGCCAAAGTCTTCTTTATCTTTCAAAGATATATCTTTAACTTCCTGCAAATTCAATCCTGGATAAAAGCCTAGAATATACAAGCGTGGGTTTTTCAGGAGAGCAACAAGGGGAGAAGGTGATAGTGGCATATCAGAGAAGGAGAACAATAGTCTAAGGGTCCCTGTGTTACTTAATGAATCACACACGGTGTCTAGCATTCTTCCTTACCTGTAGACATGTAAATGCAGTAGATGTTTTAGCAATAACTGAATTAATCCTCACAGAATTCTTTTTGGCCATTTCCAGGCATGGAGACCAGAAGAAGTCATTAGTTACAAGAGCAAGCAATAATTCGCTGGTCTGAATTTTGTTCAATTTCTGTGTTTGCCCTTCACAAATGGATAAAAGTCTCTGAATCTGGCATTGAAGACAGTGTTTTCTCTATTGTTATGGATTGAATAGTGTCCCCCAAAATGTGTGTCAACCTGGCCAGGCCATGATTCCCAGTATTGTGTGGTTGTCCTGCATTTTGTGATCTGATGTGATTACTTATGTGTTGTAAATTCTAACCTCTGTGATGTTAATGAGGCGGGATTAGAGACAGTTAGGTTAATGAGGGAGGACACAATCTACAGGATAAGGGTGAGTCTTGAGTCAGTCTCTTTTGAGATACAAAGAGAAAAGTGAGCAGAAATGAGAGGGACCTCATACCACCAAGGAAGAAGTGCCTGGAGTGGAGCAGGTCCTTTTGACCCAGCGTCCACGCACTGAGAATTTCCTAGGCCAGGGGAAGATGGATGACAAGGACTTACCCCTAGAGCCACAAAGAGAGAAAGCTTTCTCCTAGAGCTGGTGCCCTGACTTCAAACTTCTTGCTTCTTAAACTGTGAGAGAATAAGTTTCTGTTTGTTAAAGGCATCCACTTGTGGAATCTCTGCTATAGCCACACTAGATAACTAAAAAACACATATATAAAATAGTAAAAAAAAAAATGTTTCAAATACACACACATACACGTATGATGTTATTAAACTTTAAAAGGTGCTACATTCTTATAACACATTTAACAACAGAGATTTGTATACAGAAGTTATAATAAGAGCCAGCCCCACATAAGTATATTGTACCTGCTCCCCAAAGTGTCCAGTGTCCAAAGATACATATGTACCCTTTTACACACTTCTTTTTGCTGGGACTCATGTAAGTACATTCATTTGTTTGTTTTTATGGAAATTAGGTCACATTCTACCCATGTTTTCCTCTGAATCACTCTTCACTTGACAATTTTTCATGGTTCCTCTAAATCAGCAGACATGGAAGAAGCACTCTTTTTGGTTCTTCTTATTTTTAACTCCCACCACTCTTCTGTCAGTTTGTTGTACTGTGGTGGCATGCATGTTGCTGTGATGTTAGAAGCTATGCCACCGGTATTTCAAATACCATCAGGTTCACCCATGGTAGACTGGTTTGAGTGGAGCTCTGGATTTAGACAGACTAGGAAAAAGGACCTAGTGATCTATTTCTAAAAAAAACTGGCCAGTGAAATCTTACAAATAGTACTGGAACACTGTCTGACTGAATGACAGAGGATAACCCCTTAGGTTGGAAGGCACTCAAAATATGAGTGGGGAAGAGCTACCTCCTCAAAGTAGATCCCACTTTAATGACGTTTCCTGATGGGGCACAACTCATAATGAGAAGAAACTGATGCAAATATCCTTTAATAATCAGAATGTGGAATGAAGGAAGTATGAATCTAGGGAAATTGGAAGTCATCAAAAATGAAATGGAATGCATAAAGGTCAGTAATCCAAGGCATTAGTGAGCTGAAATAGCTTGGTTTTGGACATTTTAAAGTAGACAATGATATGTTCTACTATGCCAGGATTGAGATACTGAAGAGAACGGCATCATATTCATCGATAAAAAGAACATTTCAAGATCTTTTCTGAAGTAGAACACTACGAACAATAGGATAATATCCACAGGCCTACTAGGAAGACCAGTTAATAAGACTATTATTCAAATTTACACACAAATCATGAATGTGAAAGATGAAGAAGTTGAAGGTTTTTACCAAGTTCCGCAGTTTGAAACTGATCAAACGTGATGCATTCATCAATCAAGATGTACTGATAATTACGTAATTAGGATGCGAAGTTGAAAACAAAGCAGACAAATCAGCAGTTGGAAAATAAGGTATTGATGATAGAAATGACAATGAAGCTTACATGATAGAATTTGGCAAGACCAATGACTTATTCATTGCACATACCTTTCGTCAGGAACATAAATGGTGACTATACTCATGAACTATTCCAGGCAGAATAGATAGGAATCAAATTTGTGGAAGGTGATGATGGAGAAGGTCAATATCATGAGTCAGAATCAGGCCAGGGGCTGACTGCAGAACAGATGATCAGTTGCTCATATTCACGTTCAAGTAGAAGCTGAAGAAAATTAAAACAAGTCCATGAGTCAAAGTATGCCCTTGAGTATATCAAACCTGAATTTAGAGACCATCTCAAGAATAGATTTGATGCACTGCACACTAATGATCGAAGACCAGATTAGTTGTGGGATGATAGCAAGGACATCATACATGAAAAAAAAAAGTCATTAGAAAGACAGGAAAGAAAGAAAAGACCAAAGAGGATGTCACAAGAGACTCTGAATCTTGCTCTTGAATGTACAGTAGCTAAAGAGAATGGAAGGAAAAATAAAGTAAAAGAGCTCAACAGAATACCTGAAAGGGAAGCTGGAGAAGACAAAGTATGATAATAATAATGTGAACAGATCTGGAGTTAGAAAACCAAAACGGAAGAAAACACCTGGCATTTCTCAAGCTGAAAGAACTGAAGGAAATATTCAAGCCTCTAGGTGCAATACTGAAGGAAGGATTCTATGGGCAAAATATCGAACAACACAGGAAACATCAAAAGAAGACGGAAGGAATACACAGACTCAATACACCAAAAAGAATTGGTCGACGTTCAACCATTTCAGGAGGTAGCATTGGATCAAGAGCTGATGGTACTGAAGGAAGAACTCCAAGCTGCACTGAAGGCATTGGCAAAAAACACGGCTCCAGGAACTGACGGAGTACCAAATGAGATGTTTCAACAAAGGGACGCAGTGCTGGAGGCGCTCACTTGACTATTCCAATATATTTGGAAGACAGCTACCTGACCAAATGACTGAAAGAGATCTATATGTGTGCCCATTCAAAGAGAGGTGGTCCAACACAATGCGGAAATTATCGAGCAATGTCATTAACATCCCACGCAAGAAAAATTTTGCTGAATTTAATTTAAAAACAGTTGCAGCAGTACACAGATAGGCAACTACCAAAAATTCAAGCTGGATTCAGAGGAAGACATGGAATGTGGGATATCATTTCTGATGTCTGATGGATCTTGGCTGAAAGTAGAGAATATCAGTAAGATGTTTACCTATTTTTGTTTCCTATACAAGCACACTCAACTGTGTGGCTCATGACAAATTATGGATAGCTTAGCAAAGAATGGGAATTCCAGAACACTTAACTGTATTCATGCAGAATATCTACGTAGACCAAGAGGCAGTCATTTGAGTAGGGCAAGGGGATACTCTGTGGTTTAAAATCAGAGAGTTATGTGTCATGGTGGTATCCTTTCACCATACTTACTCAATCTATATGCTGAGCAAACATTCTGAGGAGCTGGTCTCGAAGAACAAGAACATGACATTAGTTTTGGAGAAAGATTCACTAACAACCTATGATATGCAGCTGATACGACCTTGCTTGCTGAAAGTAAAGAGGACTTGAAGCAGTTGCTGATGAAGAGCAACCACTACAGCCTTCAGTATGGATTACACCTCAACATAAAGAAAACAAAAATTCTCACAACTGGACCCGTAAGCAACACCATGATAAACAGAGAAAATACTGAAGTCATCAAGCATTTCATTTAACTTGAATCCATAATCAATGCCCACAGAAGCAGCAGTCAAGAATTCAAACAATGTATTGCATTGGGCAAATCTGTTGCAAAAGTGTTGAGTCTTTCTTTCTCAACCTCCTTAAAGTGTTGAGAAAGAAAGATGTCACTTTGAGGCCTAAGGTGTGCCTGAGCAAAGCCATGATATTTTCTATCACCTCACATGCTTGAGCAAGTTAGACAATGAATACGGAAAACCGAAGAACTGATTCATTTAAAATATGGTGTTGGCAAAGAATACTGAATATACCATGGACTGCCAGAAGAATAAACAAAACCATCTTGGAAGAAGTACACCAAGAATGCACCTTAGAAGCAAGGATGGCGAGACTTCGTCTCACGTGCCTTGGACATATTTTCAGGAGGGACCTGTCCCAGGAGAGGCTCATCATGCTTGGAAAAGCTGAGGGTCAGAAAAAAAGAGGAAGGCGCTCAACAACATGAACTGACACAATGGCTGCAAGAATGGGCTCAAACATAGCAATGATTGTGAGGATGGTTCAGGATCAGGCGGTATTTCATTCTGTTTTACACAGGATCGATGGCATCTAACAGCCACAACTAACATATGTATGCATATATATATGTATGTGTGTATGTGTGTGTGTATATATATATATACCCATTGCCATCGAGTCGGTTCCAACTCATAGTGACCCTACAGGACAAAGTAGAACTGCCCCACAGAGTTCCCAAGGAGCGCCTGGTGGATTCGAACTGCTAACCTTTTGGTTAGCAGCTATAGCTATTAACCATTATGCGACTAGGGTTTCCATATATATATATATATACATATATATATATATTCTCTTCACTAGTTTTGCATCTCTAGAGATCCCAGGCTAAGACATTTGGTACCTACTGTGGTTCTAGAGGAACCAAATCTTAAGGATGAGTTTTCTGAATTGATGCTCAAGTCTGGCTAGTCTTAAAGGCACTGATGACTGTCTCCAGTAGTAAACAGGCTATTGCTAATCCATGGTGGGAGGTGGCAATAGAAATACGCAAAATACTACTACCACTGGATCAAATATTTGTGAGAGACAAGGCTCTGCCTGATTACATATTTGATACTTTTCTATAATTTTGTCAGAATAAGAATAATAAGGAAGCTGCTTGGTTAGTCCTGCTTTTGCTAGCCACACTGGTGAATGAAAGAAATGGACTCAAAGCTGAAGCACCACATACAAGATCTGAAAGCTGCCACTTGTGCCCAGAAAGAAAACCATATTTCTTATAGTAACAAGGCTAATGCTGCCAAAAATAAACTCAGATTCTTATCATAAGAGTGACTGAATTAAAGCGCCAGTTGAATATCCAGCCTCAAATGGTGTCTGAAGTTAGAGTGAGGGCACTGATTGGGAAGAAATGGGATCCTGAAACTTGGGATGAGGACATACGGGCAGACAGTCAGAAAGCGGGGGACAATGAACCTCCAATTTCTGTTGAATCGCTCTTCCTAACAGAACCAGACCTCTTACTCCCATCTGAAGAGATTCTCTAACTCTGCCTGCTAAGGCACCCTTCCCAGTAAAACAATTATCCCTTCCACCTCCCTCTGATGAGATTACCCCAGCTGTGCCTGAAGTGTCTTGTTTGAGTTATCTCCTGGGGTGGTATCTGGGGCATTGCCTGGGGCATCACCTTAGGCAGATGTCTTATAAGACACGGCTGAACATCCCACTGCCACTGCCCATTTTTGCTTCTAGACCTATACCTAGACTTCAGTCCCAACAAGCCCCAAAAGGTGAACTATGAAGTGTGACCCAGGAGAAAGTATGCTAAACTCCAAAAGAACTGCTTGATTTTTCTAATATATATATACAGAAACCTGGTGAATATGTGTGGGAATGGCTATTATGGGTGTGGGATAACGGTGCAAGCAACATAAAGGTGGATTAGTCTGAGTTTATTGATATAGACCCAGGAAGCATAGATTCTTCATTCAGTGTTTCAGCTTGAGAGGTTAGAAAAGGATCTCATAGTTTATTTGGCTGGTTTACTGAAGCATGGATTAAGTGGTGGCCTACAATAAATCAAGTGGAAATGGCAGATCTGCCATTGTATAATGTAGGAGAAGGTAACCAAAGGCTGAGGGAAACTGGCAGGTTAGAATGGATTTATTAGGCTGGACCCACAGACCCACACACGGAGTGCCCAGAGGGCTCTCTTTTTACCATAGCGGTGAGGTACAAATTTGTGAAGCAAGCCCCAGCATTATTGAAGACTTCTGTGGTTGCTATTTTATGTAAGTAAGAGTCCACAGTGAGAACTGCCCTAACTGAATTAAGACACCTAACTACAATGCAGTTGACTGGACCCCATGGTGGTAGCAGCTAAGTGGTGGCACTCAATCAACAAAGACAAGGTGGGTGTGGTTACCATAACAGACAGTAGAGTCAAAGCAATAATCAGAATAGTCTGCTCACATGGATTTATGGCAATGGCTACTTAGTCATAGTGTCCCTGGGAGTGAAAAAGCTGGGAAATGTACATCTCCTGGTACCTAGTGTCTTAGATATCTAGTGCTCCTGTAACAGAAATACCACAAACGGATGACTTTAACAAAGAAAATTATTCCCTCACAGTCCAGGAGGCTCTATAAGTCCAAATTCAGGGTGCCAATTCCAGGGGAAGACTTTTTCTCTCTGTCACTCCTAGGGGAAGGTCTTTGTCACCAGTCTTCCCCTGGACAAGAAGGTTCTCAGCACAGGGATCCTAGGTCCAAAGGATGCACTGCTCCTGACACTTCTTTCTTGGTGGTACTGAGGTCCCCCTGTCTCTCTGCTCTTTTCTCTTTTATATCTCAAAAGAGACTGACTTAAAACACAACTTAACCTTGGCTGGCTCAACACTTTCCCAATTTGTTGAAAGACATAAACTTACAGATTCAAGAAGCTATGCAAACTCCAACAAGTTAAACTCACATAATTTTATGCCCAAATGCCTCATTGTCAATTGTGGAATAACAAGGACCAAGAAAATAACTTCAAAGAAGCTAGAGAGAAAACAACTCATTTCACACAGGAGAAACAGTTGGAATGACTCTGTATTCATCATCAGAAGCCACAGAGGCCAAAAGGCTGTGAAAACAACATTTTTTCGACACTGAAAGAAAAGAAACATTAACCCAGTGTTCTATAGGCTGTTATTTCCTTCATGAGTAAAGGAAAAATATTGACATTCTCAGGTGAAGGACGCTTAAGAGAATTCATCGCCACCAGACTTGTTCTAAATGAAACACTAAGGAAGATTTTCAGGTGGTAGACTTGGAATTTCAGGAATTATGGAAAGCAACAAAGTCGAAAGTACCTTCTGAAGTTTGCCGTTCAGCCAAAGATTAGACAGGTCTGTAAAACAAACAATAACACACGTGAAGAAAGTGTTTCTTAGTTCAATCGTGTGTATGAGATCAAAAGTGCAAAACCTGCCCAAAAGCACAGAAAAGAGGGCAGGATGGAACAGGAATCATGGCGGATGGAAACGGGGAACTGGAGCATAGAAGAGAATACTGACACATCATGAATATTGCCACCAATGTCACAAAACAATTGTGTATAAATGGCTGAACAAGAAAGTAATTTGCTTTGTAAAGTTTCAAATAAAGCACAATAAAAAATTTTTAAAAAGTGGTAGGTATCTGGGTAAACATATTATGCCAACCCTGATGTCACTGCACAACATGGCGCAGGACTCCCCTCTTTGGATAGACTTGCTAGCCTATTGGAAACACTTTGGAATATACTCTTGGTGGCAAATTAGTATTAGAGAATGGGATTATTTTGAAAATATGAGATGTCTGTACTCATGTCTGGTGAATAAACTGGATAATAAAATTTTCAGAGCGAAATGAGATGTTCTAACAGAAAAATAGGCCTGAATTCCCACGTGGGCCATGAGCCTACTCTGAAGGCCTTTCCCAGAGAGGCATTTCAGGCACTTCTAGAGCAGCAGGAGCACTGGGGAATGCATGTATCAACTTCCCCCAGGGCCTTCTCTGAGGAGTAAGTACCTGCTTTAGTACTAAGCTTAAAAGCTTAGGGGTTCATAAATAGTCATTCTGCATAAGGTCTTCAGGTTCAAGTCTGTAATCCAGCTGGGATTCTGTGTGTGCTGCATCTCTGCATCAAAAGAACATGCTTCTAGAAGCAGAATGCCAGGAGAGAGGCGGTTGGGCAGTTGGGGGTGGGGGGTGCTGCACAGACAGGGGTGCCCAAGGGAGGCACAATATAGTCATTCTGCAGCAGGTCTAGTCATTCTGCATAAGAATTAGAATGCTTCTGTCAATGCATAATAGTTTACATACAGGACATAAACAAAGTGACTGAAGGACAAAGTCGAATAGTAAACCAAGCCACTCCCTGTCAATCCTTACCTGAGAGGGTCTTCATCAGGACTTCCGGGGATGGAGAACGACACAGTAAACGCTGATTTATTTTACCTCTTCCTTCCTCAAGAAACAGGAACTGGTGTTAAGATGTCAGGTGTCAAGCCCCAAACTCCTCTTCTGGTCTGTATTTAAGCTGTATAATAAAACTGGGATCAGGCAATCAGCAGTGAGCAGACAGACCCAGAGTATTCCCAGTGCCCCACATCTTTGAGCTCCAGTGAGATCCTGTTCTTAGTCACTAGATTAGCAGAGGAGCCGAAAGACTGAAATTCCGTGTTTTAAGGCAACTTGGGCTTCAAACAGTCACTTATTGCTAAAGTCGTATTTCTCTGTGTTAATTTATGATCCTTAACTCAAATCCGGAGTTTGGAGCTCATTTTGATAACTCCTCATTAGTCTGCATAGACTAGAGTCTTTTCACAGTCAGTGATGACAATGGAGGAAACAAAGTCCCTAGCCCAGAGGAGGGACTGCTCCCCATATTTGGGGAAATGCCCCTGGGAAGCATCGGCGAGGTGCACTTTGGCCTCTGTGGCTTTGCCTTCTGCTCCTGGAATTGCACCCTGGGGGCCTCCATATGCAGACCCAGAGTCCGTGGGTGACCACAACTCCCCCGTTCTGGGTCATCGTCCGGACACACGTTGCGATATGCTTCCTGCCCTCCTTTCCAGCATAAGCGCTGCGATCACAAGTGGCAGAACCAGTTCTCAGGTCCAGACCCTAGACCTTGCCCTCCTTGGCCTTAGGCTTCCCCTAGTCCTGGTGGAACCTGCAAGCCTGGTGGATGCGAGGTTAGCACCCAGCTGGGTGGGCTTGGGCCTGTCTCAAAAGGCTCATGGCGCACGCAGGTTCCTCCTCCTTGGAGCCTGTGGGCTTGCGGTGGGCAGCCCGGCATCTCCTGCCTCCCTCTGGCGCCCTCTCTGAGCAGCAGCTCCCCTCCCCCTACCCCGCCAACCACCCAACAGTCGCACTGCCTGCTTTCTGCTTCTAGAAGCGCGTTCTTTTGATGCACACATGCAGCACACACAGAAGCTCAGTTGGATTACAGACTTGAACCTGAAACGCACAACTTTAAAACTACTAGACTGGGGGGGGGGGTATTGGCAGTGAAAAAAGGAGAAAAAAAATAAGAAAGAGAACAATTACAAAAAAAGTATTAGAAGACTGTATCCTCACATTATGGACTCAAGAAGGTTGCGGATAAACAACCGCGTAGATAGCATACTGTTGTCTCTTTGCAAATAAGTCTTAAATGAGGGAATTTGGTACCGGGAAGAGTTGCAGAGCCTGGCTTTGGGGAAATCTGGGATTGATGAATTGCCTTGCATGAGGCTACAAGCCCTGATAATCAATATTTGAAGATGAGATTCGAGCAACCTAGAACATGCATCAGAATTTTTTCTAAGTAAATTAGCACCAGAAGATGCCTTTAACCACGAAATAAAATGGGTCAGTAGTTCAAGATCTCCCTACAAAGAAAACGGCAGACCTAGATCGTTTCCAGTCAGGTTCCAGCAAACATGCAAGAAACAGTCATTTTAATCTTGTACATAGTCAACAGAGATTAGAAAACCATGAGATACTCCCCTAACTTGATCCTTAAGCCTAGTTTAAAAATGATAACAAATTTTAGAGAAGGATGGTAGAAGAAGAGTTAGAGGACAAGCACACTCAGAAACTGAGATGCAAAACCCTACGTAAGATGCCAGCAAAGGAAATCCAGCAAAGTATAAACCACGAAACATGCCATGATCAAGGCGGTTTATTGTAGGCATACAAATTTGAGTGAACGTTAAAGATTTAGTAATTTTACTCACCACATGCATAGGTGAAAGAAGAGAAGACATATGCTCACCTCAAGAGATGGGGGCAAAGCAGGTTGATAAAATCCAAACACACGGAGAGATAAGGACTAGGAGCAAATATGGAACAGAAAAGGAGTTCCCGAACGTGGAAAACTACAACTAGCATGATAGTTCATGGTGACGTGTGGGACATTCTCTTTAAAATTAATAAACAATAAAATAAGGGTGCTTCTATCATTACTTTTATTAAACATTGAACACCGGAAGTGTAAGCTAGTACAAAAAGAGAAAAAGTATAACTGCTATTCATAGATTATAGGACTGTCTCCATTGAAAACTGTAGAAAATACTAGAATAGTAATCATAAATAAAAAATAAATTAAAATTTCAATGCATCAGCATCAAGCGGACTCTGTCATAGCTCTTAGGTGAAAGCAAAGGACACTGATAGGGAAAGAGCAGGTTCGGGTGGTCTAGACCAAGGAGGGAAGAAAATTATTCTGCACTGGGCTGAACTTATAAGCACGGTTATGTGTGTTAGTTACCTAGTCCCTCCATAACAAAAAATAACACAACTGGATGGCTTTAAAGAACAGAAATTTATTTTCTCACAGTTTAGCAGGTAGTCGTTCGAATTCAGGGCATGGCTGTAGTGGGAGGTCCTTCCTTGTCTACCTCAGCTTCTAGTAGATGCCAGCAATCATTTGTGTTCCTGGCCTTCTAGAAGCATCTGTCTTCTTTGTCTGTCTTCCTTTTCACCTGTTTGTGTCTGTGTGTATTCTGCTCCTTTTATAACTAAGAAGAGTTAGGCTTAGGACCCACCCTACATTGGTATGACCTCATTCACATAATAAAAGCAGGCCCCCTCTTTCCTAACAAGGTCAGATTTACAGGTACAGGGGTTAGGATTTCCACATACATTTTGGAGGGACACAATTCAATCCCTAACAGTCGACTTACCAGATATTCTGGATTGAGAGTACTCGCATGAACAGCTGAGAGTGGTTCCAATTCTTTGCTACATTCGTTGGCTGAAACTTGTCTCAATGGTCACCCAAAGGAATGCTGGAGCAATTTATTGTGTAGGACCTGGCCAACCATTCCTAATCACATCCATTGTGTGGAAAAACACACAATCCGATCACCAAAGCCTTGAGAAATTCATGGATAAGAAAAGAATGGTGGTTGGAACCAAGAATTGTTTCATAGCCTGGATAACATGGTGTAGGTGTTAGATATCCACATGGAGATGTCCGGTAATAAAACTTCACCCCACACGGAGATGTCAAGAATAATACCAACGGCCAATGTTCATTGAGTACCTACACTGGTGCCAGGCACTCCTGTGCTTTTTCTTTCATGTTTGCTTTTCATGATGGCCATATGAGGAATGTATCATTATAATGCATAAAGAGGTCAATACAGAGAGTTAGGCTCACATTTGAATATATGAGTCTGGACCCAGGAGGAGTTTGAATGGATGGAGGTATAAACCTCACGTCCTTAGCTACAAATAGACAGCCGTGAACTCACTGAGGCATCCTAGAGGGAGGGTGTCAATAGAGCGAGGAGCAGGCACCAAGCCCAAGGGTACTCGGGTATCTAGAAGCCTGCCAGGTGAACAGCAGCCAGCAAGCCTCTCTGAAGTCCAGTGTGGTGCCTGGAGGGTTGTCTGTCCTTGCTCTCAGCTGCATTTCCCCAGTGCTCCTCCCACCTGCACTGGGTTGTCCCCTTCATGACGACAGGGACAGTGTGTACCTTTCACCACTGTATCTACATAACATAGACTATTTCTGGCCCATGGAATATACTGACTGAATGAAAAATAAACAAACGATAAGGACGTAAAATCCTTCGTAGTTGATACCTTGGGATACATTAAGGGGCTTCATGAGTAAGAGGGAGAAAAACTGATCAGGGCTGCTTCTGAGACCATCTCTTAGGCGTAAAGAGTGTTAAACAATAATTAAACAAAGAGATTTAATGGCAGAGATGTATGTTAAAAAGATGTAAGTATACGTTGAAGATTACTAGAAACATGCACATTTATTATTGCAACTATAGTTCAAATTGTTAAAAAACATATACTACATGCACACAGAATATTATAAAGTAATTTAATGCCCTCATTAAAAAAAACAAAAAAAATTTATCATGAGAAAAGACTAATGAAGAATGAAAATATCAGGATATAATATCTGTGTTAATACACATAACTGTGTGTGCTAATACACACATAAAACCAGTTGCCACTGAGTCAGTTCTGATCCATGAGGACACCAGTGTGCCAGAGTAGAACTGTACTCCATAGGGGTTCCAATGGCTGAGTTTTCGGAAGTAGGCTGCCAGACCTCTCTTTCACAGCAATTCTGGGTGGACCTGAACTCCAACTTTCTGTCAGCAGCTCAAGATATTAACCATTTGCATCAACCAGAGACTCTAATACGCATACACTCCAATATAAGTAAGATAACAGACATATCAGAACGTTAATAATTTATTCTATGCATTACATATGTTTTCTTGTTATTTATTGCATACTTTTCCATTGCTTCCAAGTTTTTGAGGAATAGAATGTACTTCTGGAAAAATTCATGAGAGATTTTTAAGTAATGAAATAATTAACAGAAACTGAATGAGTAAATCTGTGGCAAGGCAGCCCATGAACCCAAGATTACAGTAACACTGGTATGAAAAGCAGAATTGTGGAGTCCTGAAGCTCAGTGGTTCCACGCATCCATCAGGAAAGAGGGAAGAGCAAATAAACAAGGAGAAAATACAGTGAGCCAGAGGAGTGGGAGCCCTCTGTTGTGGGCACAGTTTTCTCATGAAACTTTAGATGGACACAGTGGGTGGGATTATCCACTTCCATCATACAAACACTTTTATTACCCTTGATTTTAACAGAACTATGTTATAAAAACAAATAATAAAATAAAGTATAATAAAAGAATAAATCTCATCAGTGGACTACTATCATTTTCCCCAGCCACTGAGGAGGGCAGGAGACACACACGGGAAAGAAGATGGAGCAGTGTGAAAACTCATGCTAAGTGGGGAGGAGAGTGTTTCTGAGACAGGCCTTACCTGCTACCACCTAGGGAAGTAGGCAGCTGTGCAGGACCAACTGGAAGAAATGGCACATTATTTCTGAGACCTACTCCAGCTCATAACAAATTATGGATAACATGGGGAAGAATGAGATTTCCAGGACACTTAATTGTTCTCATGAGAAACCTGTACATAGAAAAAGAGGCAGTCATCTAAACAGAACAAGGAATACTGCATGGTTTAAAGTCAATAAAGGTGTGCATCTCCATTGTATCCTTTCACCATACCTATTCGACCTGTATGATGAACAAATAATCCGAGAAGCTGGACTGTCTGAAGAAGAATAAGGCGTCAGGATTGGAGGAAGACTCATTAATAACCTGAGATATGCAGATGATACAGTCTCGCTTGTTGAAAGTGAAGAGGCCGTAAAGCATTTACTGAAGAAAATCAAAGACTACAGACCAACAGCCTAACAACAGGACCAATAAGCAACATCATGACAACGGAGAAAATGTTGACATCACTAAGGGCTTCAATTTACTTGGATCCACAACAAACACCCACGGAAGCAGCAGTCAAGAAATCAAACGACACATTGCATTGGGCAAATCTGCTGCCAGAGACCTCTTTAAAGTGTTCAAATGCACAGATGTCACCTTGAAAACTAATGTGCGCCTGACTCAAGCCATGGTGTTTTCAGTCACCTCATACGCAAACGAAAGGTGGGCAATGAATAAGGAAGACTAAAGAAAAATTGAAGGCACTGAATTACGGTATTTGCAAAGAATATTGAATATACCACGGACTGCCAAAAGAATGAACAAATCTGTCTTGAAAGAAGTACAGCCAGAATATTCCTTAGAAGCAAGAATGGCGAGGCTTCATCTCACATATTTTGGACATGTTGTCAGGAGAGATCGGTCCCTGGAGAAGAAAGTCATACTTGGTAACAAGTGGCCACAACAACCGGCTCAAACATAACAACGACTGTGAAGGTGACAATAGGTAGTTTAACATACATTTTGACCCATACGAATTAAAATTTAAACAATTATTTCATGCCTTTTTGTAGCGGTTTCAGAATATACAATTAAAATAAATGTAAACAATTAATAGAAAAAATCTCTGAAAAAAAATTTAATTTTTTTAAGTCACTGCTCCATAGCCCAAATCTAAATGGCTTGATATACAGCACTGGTCTTTGTGATTCACAAAAAGCAGGTGCCAATTCCTGAACAAGAACTGAAGTGACAGGAGAAACTCCCCATGCTGTTAGAGCCCTGAGTATGGGCCCTAATCCAATAATCTGTCCTCATTAATTCCTTTTCATTTCATCTCTGTGAAAGGGGAGGGAGAAGGTGAGAGAGGGTTACATGTGCCTATTCTGTTCTTTAGCATCTAGTTCGCTGCCAGGAACAACTATTCATAAGAGGCTACAAAACATTAAAGTACAAATAAGGAGGAAAACCTCCTAGTATATATAGTATTAGGTGGCACAAAGAGTTAAGTGCTCAGCTACTAACTGAAAGGTTGGCAGTTTAAATCCACTCAGTTGCCTTGGAAGAAAGGCCTGGCAATCTACCTCCAAATGGTCACAGCTATTGAAAACCATATGGAGGGCAGTCCTACTCTGAAAACTCACGGGGTCGTCATGAGTGAAAATCTCCTCAACGGCAACTGGATTGGTAATCTATATATGGCATAAATGTTCGGAAAATTAGTTTCTGAACATATACACGGCATACAGAATACACTGCACATTAGTATTATGTGCCAAAACCCACTGTCATCAAGTCGATTCTAACTCATAGTGACCCCAAAGGACAGAGTAAAACTGCCACATAGGGTTTCCAAGGCTGTAAGTCTTCACTGAAGCAGACTGCCACATCTGTCTCCTGCAGAGAGGCTGGTGGGTTCGAACCACTGACCTTTCAGTTAGCAGCCAAGTTCTTTAGCCACACAGCCACTAGGGCTCACTGCTGTCATGTACAGTGATTACATAAGCAAATTCTGAAACAAACTGCCTGGGTTTAAATCCTAACTCAATCTATCAGCTGGTTGATCTGGGAACGTTACTTTACCTCTCACTGCCTCAGTTTCCCATTTCTAAAATGGGTCTTATTCAAAAGGTTGTTACGCAGGTTAAATAAAACACACAAGGCACTTAGAAAAAGGCCTTACACACAGAATGAACACAATAAATGTTAGCTTTCATAATTATTAAGGGAATACAAACAGCTTAGTTGAAGAAACTTCCATTGAGAAATAGTTGCATTCCAAAATTCATGTGTAAAGTCATTTACATCAACTGTTAAAGTTGTATGTTTAGATTCAAGTGATTACTGAGGTATGTTATGATCTTGAACAGAGTTCAGGGGACTATACAGGCTGACTCTGCATGCCCTTCTCCTGCACATCCATTCCATCTCCCTTGGAGCCCAGACATCATGTTATCAATTAAACCCCTCCCACACTGGTGGTGTACTGTTTAAGAGCTACAGCTGCTAACCAAAAGGTCATCAGTTCAAATCCACCAGGCGCCCTTGGAAAGTCTATGGCACAGTTCTGCTCTGCCCTATTGGGCCGCTATGAGTTGGAATAGACTCAGTGGCAATGGGTTTTTAATGGGTATGAGTTAACTGTTCAGTGCTTATGGACATACCCAAAGCAACCACGAACACAAAAGTATAGTAAAAAGTTCTTATTTCAGAATAGCAAAACCTTTTTCTAACACAGTGGTGAATTAGGGTGGACTGCGTATCAAGAGGAGGCCTGGTGGCATAGTGGTTAAGAGCTCAGCTGCTAACCAAAAGGTCAGCAGTTCGAGTGCACCAACTAGTCCTTGGAAACTCTATGGGGTAGTTCCACTCTATGCTATAGGGTCTCTATGAGTTAATATCAACTAGGGTCTGTACGGGTTGGAATCAACTTGATGGTGACAAGTTTGATTTGGTTTGGATTAAATTATGACCCTAAAAAACGTGTGTTTCAACTTGGTTAGGCCATGATTCCCACTATTGCGTAGTTGTCCTTCATTTTGTGATTGTAATTTTACTGTAAGAGGATTAGGGTGGGATTGTAACACCACCCTCACTCAGGTCACCTTTCCCTGAGGTGTGGCCTGCACCACCTTTTATCTCGCAAGAGGTAAAAGGAAAGGGAAGCAAGCGGAGAGTTGGGGGCCTCAGACTATCAAGAAAGCAGCACCAGGAGCAGAGCATGTCCTCTGGACCCAGGGTCCCTGCACCTGAGAAGCTCCTTGACCATGGGAAGGATAAGGACAAGGACCTTCTTCCAGAGCCGAAAGAGAGAGAAAGCTTTCCCTTAGAGCTGATGCCTTGGACTATTAGCCTACTTTAATGCGAGGTATTAAATTTCTCTTGGTTAAAGCCATCCACTCATGGTATTTCTGTTATGGCAGCACTAGATGATGAAGACAGTGGGTCAAGGTGGAAGGGGTGGATGAAGGACAAAAAAAGAAAAATGGACAACAAGAGAAATATAAGAATTCAGAGAACTGTGAAAATTTAATTCCTGAATATACTTTCTTTCTCCTCCCTGTAACTGTAAGGACTTTTCTCATATACAGCATATATAAGTAAATCCTTGCAATATTTAAAACACTTAGATTTTTGTAAAACTCATTCTCTGAAAACTCATGGTGGCCCCATTAATTTGTGGCTTAAAAACAACTAGAACTAAAAAGAAGCATAAATAAATAAAGGCACTGCTGTCATTTGCGGGTGATGTTCTTTTCCTGCTATCCACAACCCACACACTTGGGAGTTAATTTTCCAGGGTCAGTGTTCATAGACCATCCTCTTTCTCTTACCACCACCCCACCACCCTTAATTATTTAGAAAAGGCAGGGCCAGTCAGTGCTCCAAACATCAAGATTTCTCTCCAAAATGCCAGCTCGCACTTGGGGAGCAGGCTACCTTCTCAGCTATCAGCAATTCCACTAGCCCCTGCAGATAAGGAACATGTCTCCACTGAACTGTTCATTGTAATTAAAAAAAAAAAAAAAAGTAAAAAACTGTTTCTTAAAACCAGAAAAAAAAAAAAAACAGGCATTTCCCTATTACCCACCCACCCCACTCTCCCACACCCACTGCTCCCCTCACCACACACACACTCAAATATTTCATACCAAGGGTGTGTCCCAAGCACGGGGTCTGGCTCCGCTCTTCTTTTACACCCCTTGGAGGCCTCTGGAGAAACCATACCTTTGGTTGGCAATTCCCTGAACCCTGCCTATTCAAGCTGGCACTTATTCAAAAAGGCAGGTGAGTCTTCAAGTCAGGTTTTTAAAAGGAGTTTAAGAGGAGCCAGGTGATATGCCTACTCACCCTCAAGTTTCTCAAAGGTAATAATTTCTTGAGATGTTTACAATGTCTCAACTATGGGTTAATTAAATCCCTTAGGATGGTGGGCATAGGAAAATCCTGCATCTCAATGCCCCCCACTTTGAAAAAAAAGAGGGGGAATCTCCAAAATTACAAATTTGAATTTCTACATACTTGATTGAACTAAGGAGTAAGTTCCTCATGTGTGTTATTCTTGGTCTGAGCCTGGTGGTGCAGTGGTTAAGAGCTCAGCTGCTAACCAAAAGGTCTGCTGTTTGAATCCAACAGCTGCTCCTTAGAAACCGTATGGGGTAGTTCTACTCCGTCCTATAGGGTTGCTAAGAGTCAGAATTCACTGGATGGCAATTGGTTTGTTTGTTTTTCAATCTTTGGCTGAAAGGTAGACTTTGTTATCAATTTATTAAATCAACTGGTAATTTGCTGGATATTTCTCATACAGGAACTTATGATGTCTTCAAATCCAGCCAATCAGGTTTAGGAAGAGAGAAACTTCTCTACCTTAGCCTCCCTGCCACTCCCACACCTTTTTCATTGATTTCCATGCCCTGTTTAAGTAACATCACTCATCACTTCTCACTGTCTAGGTTATCTGAGCCAATTCATGGCAGTCAATTCCACCTGAGCCCTAGGATACCCTCATTTACATACTCTGCCCTGTTCCTTCACCAATGGCTGACCTCACATCTCCCCTTGAATGTCTACCAGGCATCTCAAACTTAATGTGGTTCAAATAAAATTCTTCGTCGAAGTGTCTTATCTACCTCCCAGTCTTCCTTATCTCAGCAAATGTTCTCACTATCCTCTGGGTTGTTCAGGACAAAAACCTAGAAATCATCCTTGATTTCTCTCCTTTATTCAAATCTTGCATCCAATCCATTGACACATATTCTGGACTCTTGGCGCTACCTTAAAATAAATCCTGACTCTATCCACTTCTCACTACCTCCACCTTACATCCACCATCATCTCTTGGTGAAAACTGGACTCCGTACCACCGATCTTCCCTCTTACAGTCTACATAACAGCATCACCTCAGTGGCTTCTCATGGCAATTAGGAAAAATTCCCAAATCCTTCCCATGGTCTTTCATGATGCGGGGCTTGCCCACCATACTAACCTCATTTCCTAACAGTCTTCCCTCGGTTCACTCCACACTAGCCATGACTTATTTCCTGAGCTTCCTCAAAACGTGCCAGAACACTTGGTTATTAAAGGGCCTCAGAAACAACTCTTTCCTTTATTGGCAATATCCTCCCTCCAGAACTTCATACAGCTATTCTCTCCTTTGATATAGGTCAGTTATCTCCTCAAATATCCTGATCCCATAAGCCTTTACTAACTATTAATCTAAAACAGCTCACCCCACTCCTTCCCTCACATGCAAATCTGTCTTATTTTCAAAATATTTAGCTCTCCTTGACATTTTTTGTTAATTAGTACCTGTAAATGTATTTTTTGTGGTTGAGAATATATGCAGCAAAACATACACCAACTCAACAGTTTCTACCTGTACAATTTAACGACATCGGTTACATTCAAGTTGTGCAACCATTCTTACCCTCCTTTTCTGAGTAGTTCCTCTGTCATTAGCATAAACCCACTGCTCCTTAAGGTTCCTATCTAATCTTTTCAGTAGCTGTTGTCAATCTGATGCCATGTAGACAGTTCTTAAAAGAGCATATGCTCAAGGTAGACCATTTTTATTAGTTAAGTAGCTAATGTTCTGGAGCTCTCGTGGCACAGTGGTTAAGTGATACGGTAGCCAAGCAAAAGAAGAGCAGTTTGAATCCACCACCTGCACCTTGGAAACTCTATGGGGCAGTGCTATTCTGTCCTACAGGGTCTCTGAGTCGGAATCAACTCAATGGCAACAGTATGGTGTTTTCTTTTTTATACTTCAGTTTTAAGATGATTCAAGGGAAGGCTTTTGGTGTAATGTTTAAAGATTATCTCACGGCAATAGTTTCAGGAGTTCATTCACCCTCAATGGCTCCAAAAAGTCTAGGGTTCATGAGAATTTTAAATTCTGTTCTGCATTTTCCCCCTTTTGATCAGGGCTTTGCTATGGACTCTTTGATCAAAATGTTCAGCGACAGTAGCCGGGAACCTTCTGGTTCTTCTGGTCTCATGGCATGCTAGATGTTCTTTTAAAAAACATGAGTGGATGCTGGAGATTATCAAATACTTATTTTATTACACCTATTAGTATAACCACATTTATTTTTCCTGTACATATGGCAAATTATACTGATTCATTTTTGAATGTTAAACTAACCTTGAATTCTTGGGATAGACCCAACTTGGTCATAATATATTCTTCTTTAGAGTATTGCTGGATTTGTTTTGCCTATTTCTTTTTATATTTTGCATCTATGTTCATCAGTGACATTGGCCTGTAATTTTCCCATCTTCTGCTGCTCTTGTCAGGTTTTGGTATCAATATTCATTCTACAAGCTTTATAAAATGAGTTTGGGTATATATTTCATTTTATATTGAAGAATTTGTGAAGTATTTCTTGAATATTTGGCAGAATTTGCAGGAAAAGCCATCTGACATGAAGTTTTCTTTTTGAGAATAGTTTGAGCTCCAATTCAATTCTATTAACAATTGTGGAATTACTTTTGCTTCCTGTTTCTTCTTGAATCGTTGTTATTAACTTACATGGTATGATACGTTTGCCTACTTTACCTAAATTTGCAAATTTATTAGCCAATATGGTTCATAACATTCTCACATTATCTTTAAGTTCTGCAAGATCTGCAGTCATTTTCTTTCTAATTCCTGATATTCGTTATTTATACCTTCATTCTTTTTCACTTGATCAATCTTGCCTAAAGTTTGTCAATTTTACTAGCATTTTCTAAGAATTAACTTTAGTCTTCGTTGATCGTCTGTTGCATGTATCCAGTCATTAATAGAAACAAAAATTCCTATGAATGTTTGTTTCTGTTTTTTTCCCAACATTTTGAATGGATGTTTAACTCACTTATTTTTCAAAATTTGTTCTTTCCAATTATATTTTTAAGGCTATAAGTTTCCTATATTATATTGTCTGTACTGCACCAATTTTTATATGTACTATGTTCATAATTGTTCACTTCAAAATATATTCTAATTTTCATTATGATGTCTTTTTTAATGCCTAGTATTTTAAAATATCCAAGCACATGGAGATTTTGTATTTTCTTTTTCTAAGATGGTTTTTTTTTAAATTATGCTGTACTTACACAGTATCCTCTATATTATTGCAGACTCTTGAAATTTGTTGAGACTTGCTTTATAACACAGTATACAGTTAATTTTTATAAACACTATGTATGTGCATGAGATGAATGTATATTCTTTAGTGGTTAGATAATGCACACACATACACATATATCAATTTGGTATTTTTATACATGTTAAATCTTCTGTATCCTTGACAATTTATGGACTTCTATGTTTCTGAGGGGTGTGTTAAAAATCTATTATGATGCATGATGTCAAAAGGAGCCCCAGTAGTGCAGTGGTTAAGCACTCAGCTCTTAAACCTTTTGATTTGATCCACCAACTATTCCACAGGAGAAAGATATGACAGTTTCCTTCCATAAAGATTACAGCCTTAGAAACCCTTTGGAGAAGTTCTACTCCATCCTATAGTCACTATGAGTCAGAACTGACTCAACAGCACATAAGAAAAAATGTATGATGTGATGGAAACTGAGCAGTACGAAGGTATAAGAATTGAACCTACATCCAGGGTCAAAGGATGAAGGACAGAGAAAACAGCAGAGACATCCAAAAGCTTGGAAAAAAGGGGGCTGAGAGGACAATGGTTGGTGGTTTAAGGGCTTTGAAGGGCTACCACATATACTGAGGAATCTGAAGTGCAATATTCTTGCCTAAGGATGAAGACATGCTCATAAAGATCCTGACAAAGCTTTAGGCTTGCACCTCTGGCTGATCTTTGGGCTCCACGGGGGCAGGAAGTGAAGGCTAAGGCAGAGTTTTAGGCGCTCTTGCTTAGCATTGAAAGAACACCCCAGTTCAGAGCCAATCTGCAAAGACTGGGATAATGTTACTTTTTCTTTTTGGCTACAAGCATTTAAAGAAATCACTGTCAGGTCATGAACTGACTGCTGTCATAACAGAACAGAACTTCAGTGTCCACACATGAGAAGACATACAATCTTTGCAGAACTAGTTTGGAAACATCACTAAGCAAATGGATGACTGGCCCTCAACAATTAAAAAAAAAAAAGCAAACCCTAATGACTGGAGGTAATCTGGTTTCCAGAGTTACATTATAATATTTAAGATATCCAGTTTTCAACACACTATTTTAAGTCATAAAAGGAAAAAGAAAAGGATGGTTCATTTGTTAAGAAGAAAGAAAGAAGAGAATGAACAGAAAGCATCCCTAAGGAAACACAGATATTGGGATTACTAGACAAAGATTTTAAACCAATTGTCTTAAATTTCCTCAAAGAGCTAAAGAAACCATAGACCAAAAAAAAAAGGAAACCAAGAGAAGAATGTATGAACAAGTAGAAAATATTAATAAAGAAATATTATACAAAAGAACCAAATAGAAATTATAGAGCTGAAAAGTAGAATAGCTGGAATAAAATTTTCATTAGAGGAGCTCAACAGCAGATTTGAGCAAGAAAGCAGGAAAATGTAAACTTGAAAAAGCACAACTGAAATTGTTCTGAGGAGCGTAAAGGAAAAAGAATGAAGAAAATGAACAGAGCCTAAGGGACCTGCGGGACAACATCAAGCATACCAGTATACTCATTAAGGAGTCCCAGAAAGGAAAGAAAGATGAAAGGACAGAAAGAATATTTGAAAACGTAATGACTGGAAGTTTCCCAAATGTCATCTAGATATCCAAGAAGCTCAATAAACTCAAAGGACAATAAATACATAGATATCCACAGAGAGACATAATCAAAATGTCAAAAGACGAAGACAGAAACTTGAAAGTAGCAAGAGATAAGTGACCCCTAATGTACAAGAAGAGAGTCTCAACAAGTTTAACTGTTGATTTTTCATCAGACACCATTGAGATGAGAAAATAGTGGGATGATGTATTTAAGATACTGGAAAAAAAATACAGAAACAAAACTATGAACCAAGATGTCAGTATCTAGCAAAACTATCTTTCAAAAATAAAGGGGAAATTAAGACATGCCCAGATACACAAAACCTGAGGGAGTGTGTTAGCAGCAGAACTGCCTTATGAGAAATGCTACAGGGAATCATCCTGGCTGGCACGGAAGGACACTAGACAGTAACTGGAAGCCATAAAAAGAAACAAAGACTCCGTAAAGGTAACTACTTAGATAAAACAAAGTCAGTAATATTTTTATATCACGCCTCTCTTTTTTTCATATATGATTTAAAGCACGAATGCATAAAAATACTTACACATCTCTCTTAATGGACACACAATATATAAAGATGCAATTTTTGTACCAGCAACGTAAGTAGGGGAGGTAACTGAGCTGAATAAAAGCAGAATTTTGTATACTGTTGAAGCTAAATTTGTATTAATTAAAAGAAGATTGTTATAAATATAAGATATTAATTGTAATCCTCATGGTCACCACTAAGAAGTTAAAAAATATAAGGAAAGGAAACAAGGAGAGGATCAAAATTGTACACTTGAAAAAAAATCAGTCAAACACAAAAGTGGACAGTAGTGAAGAAAATGAGAAACAAAATACGTATATGACCTACTATTACAAAGTAGAAGATATAAGTCCTTCCTTATCATGAATTGCTTTAAATATAAATAGATTAAATTCACAATTGGGATCATTAAAGTTGTGTGTCAACTTTGTTGGACCATGATTCTCAGTGCTTTGGCAGTTATGATGTAGTTTAGCAGTTGTAAAACGATGCAATCACTTCCATGATGAGATGTGATATAATGTGATTACCTCCATGATGGGATCTGCTGTGAGTAGCCAATCAGATGTAAGGGAGTTTCCTCAGGGGTGTGGACTGCATCCAATATAGGTGGACTTTCTGGCAAGGCTCTTGAGCTTTTGCTCACTCTGAATCCTGCAGCTGGCTCCTCTTCATCTGATCTCAAGTTTTTGGGACTCGAACTCTCAGCTTACCTTCCAATTTTGGGATTCATCAGCCTCCGCAGTCTGTGAGCCACGACCTGCCAGCTTACCTGCCGATCTTGAGATTTGTCAGCCTTTGCAGCCTGTGAGCCACAGACCTGTTGTATGACCTGCAGATCCTCAGTTCTGCAGTCCCTGCATCTATGTGAGTCAGGAGAAGCCACCAGGCTGACCCATGGACTTGAGACTTACCAGCCTCTACAGCCTCGGGAGCCATTTCCTTGATATAAATCTATTTATATATAAATACATACATATATATATATCACTGGTTTTGCTTCTCTAGAGAACCCAGCCTAAGATACCAATTAAAAGACAAACACTGGCAGAATGAATAAAAAAATCATTCAATTGCTATCAAGCTGATCTGACTCAGGGTGACCCCTCGCCCCATGTGTGTCAGAGTAGTAGTGACACACAAGTGTGTCAGTTCAACGGCTAATTTTTCAAAAGTAGATCGCCAAGCCTTTCTTCCGAAGTGCCTCTGGGTGGACTCAAACCTTCAACATTTTGGTTAGCAGCTGAATGCATTAACCGTTTGCACCTCCCAAGGACTCTATGTTTATTTCTGTATTACTTGTCTTTATACTATATACATACACACACACATAGACATCCATAAGTGGTTCATACAGATGCTTTGGACTTCGACTAGCAGGGCTCTATTAATTATTGATAGAAAAGTACTGATACCAATTACAAATGCGTATTTGTCCATTTCCCCTTTCAGATTTATTAGTTTTTGTATTTTGGAGCCCTGTTGTTAAATATGTACACATTTAGGATGGTTGTATCTTTTTGGAGAAGTGAACCTCTATTATGTTATGTCCCTACCTATTCCCAATAATACTCCTTTTTCTGAAGTATAATTTGTCTGATATTAATATAGTACTGCAGTAGAACTGGATAATTTTCAACCATTTCAACAGGTAGCATAAGATCAAGAACTGATGGTATAAAAGGAAGAAATCGAAGCTGCATTGAAGGCATTGGTGAAAAAACTATCCTCTCTCCACCATCTTCACTAACTCTGACACCAACTGTCCCTCACACAGCACTCCCTACTTCTCTGCCGGGTTCAATAATTCATTGCAACGGCCACACAGAGCTCACAGTCCATATTCATGATTATGGGGTTTATTAGGGAAGTAACAGTTATAACTCAGGCTCAAAGATACTCAGAATACAGTTCTTCTATTAGGACAGCCTCTTCCCTCCTGTGCTCATAGGTGTGCCTCTGCCTGGCCTTGGGACTCTCTCCAAAGGCACTCAGCTTTCCTTCTCCCTGGGCCATCATCTCCTATAGCCGGGTCCCTGTTGCTTGGTCTCTCCTGCCATGGCATCTTACCGTCTTCAGGGTTACAGCTTCCTCTCTCTATCTCAGTCTCCTGCTTCTAGGAGCTTCTCAGTGCAGGGATCTCAGGTCCATAATATATGCTCAGCTCCTGGCTGTTCTTCCTTGATGGGAGTTGAATCCTCCTCTTTGCTCTGGAACTGGTTCTCTTTGAAGGGAAAACTAAACAATCCCCTTGGTGAGCCACAATTACCCTATCACACAGTCCTGCCCAAGCACCAGGGTGGATGTTATAAGACCATGGCTAGAAAGGCCACACAAAGTAAACAATCACATCACAGTACCTTGGACTCATTTTTCGAGTGAAGTATCAAAAATCCCATCGGAACGGATTGGTAAAGAACATAATCAATGGCAAGAACATTTTCATAATTATGTTTTCTGTATTTGGAAGAAATCTATAGCACTATTCTTATTTTGCCAATTCACAGGGATCACAGAGATTAGTGGTAGATATTGCAGTACCAGAAAACTCTCTGGTGAAACAGTCTGTGAGCAGTCTTACAAACACGGATATTCCACCAGAGTCAAAAGAATGACGTTACATTAATCATCAAGAGAACATTTCAAGATCTAGCCTGAAGTACAATGTTGTCACTGATAGGCTAATACCCATACACTTACAAGGAAGACCAGTTTATATGACTATTCAAATTTATGCACCAACCACCAATGCCAAAGACAAAGAAATTGAAGATTTTAAACAACTTCTGCAGTCTGAGATTGATCAAACGTGCAACCAAGATGCATTGATAATTACTGGTCATTAGAATGTTAAAGTTGGAAACAAAGAAGGAAAAGTAGTTGAAAAATACAGCATTGCTGATAGAAATGATGCCAGAAATCTCATGAAAGAAGTTTGCAAGACCAGTGACTCATCCACTGCAAATATTTTTTTTCGCTAACATAAACGGCAGCTATACACGTGGACTTTACCAGATGGAACACACAGGAATCAAACTGACTACATCTGTGGAAAGAGAAGATGGGAAAACTCATATCATCAGTCAGAACAAGGCCAGGGATCGATTGTGAAACAGACTGTCAATTGCTCATATGGGAGTTCAAGTTGAAACTGAAGAAAAGTAGAATAAGTC
Source organism: Loxodonta africana (assembly GCF_030014295.1). NCBI lineage: Eukaryota > Metazoa > Chordata > Mammalia > Proboscidea > Elephantidae > Loxodonta > Loxodonta africana. Next base: position 78,302 of record NW_026975012.1, on the reverse strand, counting down.
AAAAAGGGCCAAAGTATGACCTTGAGTATATCTCACCTGTATTTAGAGACCACCTCAAGAATACATTTTATGTGGTAAACACTAATGACTGAAGACCAGGTGAGTTGTGGAATGACATCAAGGACATCACACATGAAGAAAGCAAGAGGTCCTTTAAAAGACAGGAAAGAAAGAAAAGACCATAATGGATGTCGGAAGAGACTCTGAACCTTGCTCTTGAATGTCGAGTAGCTAAAGGGAAAGGAAGAAATGACGAAGTAATAGAGCTGAACAGAAGATTTCAAAGGGTGGCTTGAGAAGAAAAAGTATTATAATGACATGTGTAAAGATCTGGAGATGGATAACCAAAACGGAAGAACACACTCAGCATTTCTCAAGCTGAAAGAACTGAAGAAAAAATTCAACCCTTGAGTTGCAATACTGAAGGATTCTACGGGTATAATATTAAATGACGCAGGAAGCATCAAAAGAAGATGAAAGTAATACCCACAGTCACTATGCCAAAAAGAATTGGTCGACCTTCCACCATTTCAGGAAGTAGCATATGATCAGAAACCGATGGTACTGAAGGAAGAAGTCCGTGCTGCACTGAAGGAATTGGTGAGAAAAAAAAGCCTCCGAGAATTGATGGAATACCAACTGAGATGTTTCACCAAATGGATGCAGCACTGGAATCGCTCACTTGTCTAATCCCAAGAAATTTGGAATACAGCTACCTGGCCTACGAACTGGAAAGGATCCATATTTACGCCGATTCCTAAGAAAGGTGATCCAACCAACCGTGGAAATTATCAAACAATATCATTAATATCACATGCAAGTAATATTCTGCTAAAAATCATGCAAAAGCAGCTGCAGCAGTACATTGACAGGGAACTGCCAGAAATTTAAGCAGGATTCAGAAGAGGACATGGAAGGAGAGATATCACAGCTGATGTCATATTGATTCTGGCCAAAAGCAGAGAATACCAGAAAGATGTTTAAACCTGTGTTTTATTGACTATGCAAAGGCATTTGACTGCTTGGGTAATAACAAATTATGGATAACATTGCGAAGAGTGGGAATTCCAGAACACTTAATTGTGCTGATGAGGAACCTGATCAAGAGGTAGACGTTCAAACAGAAAAAGGTGATACTGCGTGGTTTAAAGTCAGGAAAGGTGTGTGTCAGGGTTGTATTCTTTTACAATACTTATTTAATCTGCAAATAATCTGAGAAGCTGGACTTTACCAAGAACACGACATCAGGATTGGAGGAAGACTCATTAACAACCTGCATTTTGCAAATGACACAACCCTGCTTGCTAAAAGATAAGAGGGCTTGAAGCACTTACTGATGAAGATCAAAGACCGCGGCCTTCAGTATAGATTGCACCTCAACATAAAGAAAACAAAAATCCTCACAACTGGACCAATGAGTAACATCATGATCAACGGAGAAAAGACTGAAGTTGTCAAGGATTTCATTTTATTTGGATCCACAATCGACACCCATGGAAACAGCAGTAAAGAAATCAAAAGATGCACTGGCATCAGGCAAATCGGCCCAAAAGACCTCTAAAGTGTTGAAAAGCAAAGACATCACCTTGAAAACTAAGATGCAACTGATCCAAGCCACAGTGTTTTCAGTGGCCTCGTATGTGTGGGAAAGCTGGCTGATGAATAAGGAAGACCGAAGAAGAATTGATGCCTTTTAATTGTGTTGGTGAAGAATTCTGAATATACCATGAACTGCCAAAAGAACGAAAAAATCTATCCTGAAAGAAGTATAACCAGAATGTACCCTAGCCTAGAAGCAAAGATGGCTAGACTACATCCTACATACTTTGGACCTGTTTTCAGAAGGAATTAGTCCACGGAGAAGGATATCATGTACTATTTCTTTGGACTATCTAAGACCTGAAGAACAAAATCTCATGGTCCAAATTAACGTTTTTACTTACTAATTTTCAAATGTAGCCCTGGTGGAACAGTGGTTAAGAGCTTGGCTGAAACTAAAAGGTTTCAACCAGCCTCTCCTTAGAAACCCTACTGTGCAGTTCTATTCTGTCCAATAGGGTCACTGTTAGTTAAAATTTAATCCATAGCAATGAGTTATTTAATTTTCAAATATAATTTTTTTGTGTTTATGTCTAAATTCTAAAGTAAATTTTATTTTATAAACTTCCGGTTTTATAAATTTATTTTCTATTATTCAAATTTATTGTTATGGCAGAATCAAATTTAAAAAGTGACATTAATTTTCAATCCAGGCAAAATGAAACGGCAATAACTAAGTGCCATACAAAAATGGATGCCTGCAGAAGATAAAAAGAAAATGATCTGTGAATCCCTAAAGACTATTCCAAAATTCGTTTTTAGAATGTAATAAATCAGCAGATACTTCTTGCATTAAAGGTACGTGCTTAATGGGTGGGAATCATCTTACTAGTACCACTAGTGCTGAAATTAACGATGGCAATACAAATATAACAGAATTTGTTCCAAATTCTGCAACTATTTCTTGCTGTAGTAAAAAAAAAAAGAAATTAGTAATGATCTAGAAAGTGAAACTAAGAATATTAAATTGTCACATCTGCAGAGCCCATAAATAACAGAAATGCAGATCCTGCCTTGTGGAATAATTTTCTTCCAATGAAGTAAATTACTGGATCAAAAGAGGCCCAAGTGATTGTCAACATCACAGTTGTCCACTTGTAAATTTGTGTTGAAAATTCCTGGACGGTAAACAAAGTTCTGTAGCCAGAATTTTTTCTAGAGTGCAAAGTTAATGATGAAAATTATAAGAGGGAGTGGCTACTGCAATCTCCATCAGTCAGCTCTGTGTATTGTTTTGTTTGCAAACCAACTAACCAAACAAACAAACCCGTCATCCTCATTTAATTCTCGAATTGTTACAGATGAATTTAGCAATTGGTGCAAATTGAATAGGATCGGTAAACATGAAAATAGTTCAATTCACAGAGATTATGTTATCATATTTAAACCAAACACATTGTTCTGGCTTAATTTATGAACTGGAATCACAAATTAATGAACATCAGTATTGAAAAGCCATTTTGTAATGTGTCGTTGTTGTCATAACAATCACTGAATGTGGACTATCTTCGTGAAAAAGAAATAAAGTCTTTGGGTCCCCACGAAACGGAAAATTTTAAAGTTGGCTTCAACTTGTTGCTCATTTGATCTATTTTTAGCAAGTCACATCTCAAAATATGGTAACACAGGAAAGGGCAATCCATCCTATAATTCTAAAATAATGTGTAAAAAATTTATAATCTTGATAAGTGATGAAGTTCAATCAACTACTGTCAGTGAAATAAGTATAGCTCGATATTTCATTTTGTCTGTGGATTCCACTTCTGAGCCTTCTCATACAGGCCAGCTAAGGATTGTTTAAAGATCCATATCTCCAACAGATAGAAAACCTGTGTGGTGATTTATCACATTTGCTAGCTTAAAAAATCTAAAAAATCATACTGGTAAAGACATTGCAAAGCAAGTGTTTCACTAATTATGTGAAGTTTGCAAAATTGATTTTTCTAAGTGCAGAGACCAATCCTATGACAATGCTGCCATTACGTCACTGCATTATACAGGCATACAACAGAAAATTCTGGAATGAAATTAATATGCCCTTTTCATACCAAGGTGCTGCACATTCACTTAATTTTGTAGGATGTATCACAATAGATTTTTTTTGTCCAAAAGCAATTGATGTTTTTTCTAATATTCAGTTACTTTACAAATTTTTTGCCACCTCTATTCACTGATGAGCTGTTCTTAAAACACATTCAGGCAATGATTGAGCATTAAAATGTCTAATACACATTGGGAAGCACATGCTATAGCAACAAGTACAATTCTAGGTGCCACACAGAATATTGCTGAAGACCAGATACAAAAAGGAAACACCAAAACAGAAGCTAAAATCATCGCTGCCTTAGTCATCTAGTGCTGCCACAACAGATACCATAAGTGGATGGCTTTAACAAAGAGAAATTTATTTTCTCACAGTCTAGTAGGTTACAAGTCCAAATTCAGGACGTCAGCTCCAGGGGAAGGCTTTCTCTCTCTGTTGATTCTGGAAGAAGGTCCTTGTCCTCCATCTTCCCATGGTCAAGGAGCTTCTCAGGCACAGGGACCCCGGGTCCAAAGGACATGCTCTGCTCTTGGTAGTATGAGGTCCCCAACTCTCTTTCCTTTCATCTCCTGAGAGATAAAAGGTGGTACAGGTCACACCCTAGGGAAACTCCCTATATTTTGGATCAGGGAGGTGTTAAAATCCCACCCTAATCCTCTCAACATAAAATTACCATCACAAAATGGAGGACAACCTCACATGGCCTATCCAAGTTGATACACACATTTTGGGGGGACATAATTCAATCCATGACATTATACCCTTTGGTCCCCCCCCAAATCACATTCTTGAAAATGGAAAACATATTCATCCCATCACAAACCAAAACCAAACCCACTGCCGTCCAGTTGATTCTGACTCATAGCGACCCTATAGGACAGAGTAGAACTTCCCCATAGAGCTTCCAAGGAGCGCCTGGCAGATTCGTACTGCCGACCTTTCAGTTAGCAGCCATAGCACTTAACCACTACGCCACCAGGGTTTCCTCATCCCATCATAGCATAGAAAAAGTCTTAAATCAAGTCCAAGTCCAAAATTCAAAAATCCCTCTTCATCTGTGAAATCTAGGACACAAGTTATCTGCTTCCAAAGGTACAATGGCATAAAAGGCACAGGCTAGACATTTCCATTACAAACTGAAGAAAGTTGAGGGAAAGAAGGCGTAACATGCACCAAGCGAGTCAGGAGAACACATCGCATTAGCCCTCAAAGACATTGCAAACCAAGTGTTTCACTAATTAGGCGAATCTTGCAAAATTGATTTTTCTAAGTGCAGAGACCAATCCTATGACAATGCTGTGAAATGTCACTGCATTATAAAGGCATGCAACAGAAAATTCTGGAATGTAATGAATATGCCATTTTCATACCAAGGTGCTGCATATTCATTTAATTTTGTAGGATGTATCACAATGGATTTTTGTCAAAAAAATGATTTTTTCTTCTATTCAGATATTTTACAAATTTTTTGCCATCTGTATTCACCGATGACCTCTTCATACGAAATGATCAGCATTAAAATGTCTTTCTAATACCCACTGGGAAGCACACGCTATAGCAACGAGTGCAATCCTGGAATCACACACTCAGATTCTAGGTGCCACAGAGAATATTGCTGAAGACCAGTCACAAAAAGGAGATACCAGAACAGAAGCTTAAAACGTCGCCAACAAAATGGAAACACAGCCCATATATTTATGTTTGTTATGTATAATAATATATTGCATCATTTTCATTTGACGAGTCAATTCTCCAAGATTCAGAAGTAAATTTATAGACATGCATGGATCTCTACCAGCTATTAACAAGATATTTACATAAAAGAATATTTTGAAAACACAATAAAACAAATACTGCCAAATACTGATTATCAAGCAGTTTATTGTTGCAGAAGCATTAAAAGAAACAAGTAAATGACAGAAATGCTCCAGAAGTATTGAGTGCCAGGGATCAATTTCACACAACCATCCTCACTGACACACCTGAATCTTGCATGAAATGAAGGGTGAAGATGTATGAAGTTCCTTCTGATATTTTTTTCCTTCTTAATGTGAATATAACTGATGAAGAATTCCTGAAGGTACCCAATAAACGAGCACAGGCTTATCCTGACGAGGAAACCCTGGTGGCACAGTGGGAAAGTGCTACGAATGCTAACCAAGAGGACGGCAGTTCAAATCCACCAGGCGCTCCTTGGAAACTCTATCGGGCAGTTCTACTCTGTCCTATAGGGGCGGGATGAGTCAGAATCGACTCGACGGCAGTGGGTTTGGTTTTTATCCTGATGACTTAAGATAAACCTTTATGGAGAAGTGCTACAATTTCATTCTTACATTAGAATTAAGTTTAGAGATTCAAGACAAATTTTACTCATCTAGGCGTGTAAACCAAAAAACCAAACCCATTGCTGGTGAATGGATTTCAGCACATAGCAACGCTATAGGACATAGTAGAATTGCCCCCATAGGGTTTCCATGGAGCAGCTAATGTATTCGAACTGCCAAGCTTTTGGTTAGCAGCTGAGTTCTTAACCACTGCACCACCAGTGCTCCAAATATACTCTGGCCCAGTAGTTCAAATGCAACAGCCGCTCCTTGAAAACCCTATGAGGCAGTTCTACTCTGACCTATAGGGTCATTATGCATCAGAATCGACTCCAACCCAACGGGTTTGTTCTGCCTACTGCCTCATCCCTATTTCATTTTCTCAGAGATAAGTTTCTGTGATAGTGTCAGATTCAGGAATGTGATGAAAAATGTCTCTTGTAGGGGTGGGGACAAGATGGCAGAGTAGTCAGATGCTTTGTGTAGCCCCTCTTATAACAAAGACCCAGAGAAGTAAATCGATTATATATGACAATCTAGGAGCCCTGAACATCAAAGGTGAAGTTACAGAATTGGACTTAGTGGCAGGGGGAGGGGGATATGGTTCAGAAGCAGTGAGAGGTGGACAGATCTGACCCGGCAGAAACCAGCACCCTGCAGGCTGGATTGAATAGCATGTGCGGTGACATAAGCAGTGACGCTTGGGACATGTTTTTCACATCAGAAGAGACCGAGTGGTAGAAAGTCTACACAAGCCTCCAGAACCAGTGAAAAGCAGTGCTAAGTTGGCAAAAGATAAGTACATGCATTTAAAATGCCACACAAATCAAAAATCATCCCCTTTGGGAAGAACATCTCTCCCATTTACCTGCTTCCTCCCTCTCTGTTTTTAGTCTTAGACCAGCTTTGGCTATTTCTGGGTCCCCTGGGCCAGAAGTAGGAACTATCACATGCCCTGGAGCAGGAACAAACAACAAACAATAATCTGCCAGCTTCCCTAAGCCAGGAACTCAGGGAAGGCACAGACATAAGGGGTCCAAAGACTCTGAGTGCCTTTCACCCTTGCATAGACCTGTGTGGGCCCATTCCAACAGCGTAGGCCCTCATTAGCACACTACAACAGGGTATATACCTGAAGCCTGTTTTCAACTGTATCAGCTATAAAGTGGAGTGGCAGGTTCGGGATATTTGACAATGTTCTGCCAATTAAACAGGGTCCTCACCTACCCACATCAGTGACCTGAGGGTTGGTGGCTCCACCCACGTCACCTAGCCACCCAATTCAGGAGTCCAAGAATAAGTGGTGAATCCCAGTCCTTACAACCAACAGCATTGGGTGCCCATGGTCTGGCTGCAAAACCCACACACCTATGTGCTCTAGGGAACAGGGACATGCTTTCCTCCCAGACACTCAGGGGCAGTCATTCCCCCCATAGTAGCCAGACACCTGTACCTACACCAATCAACCCTGTCTATGCAGGACTGTAGGTGAGAGCCTACACCACACACTTGGTGACCGACTACGTGGACAACTGAGCTGAATCCATACAAGAAAAGTAAAAGGGCTCCTAGGCTCACATACCTAGTAACAGCTCTGATCACCTGGTGACAGGATGTAAGAGCTTCAAAGGTGCCAATAATCAAACTAGCTCAACCAAGCAGCCTATTTGGGCATATTAAAATAAAACAAGAAACTAGGACACAATACAACAACAACAACAACAAAACCAAACCCAGTGCCATCAAGTAGGTTCCGACTCAGTATGCAAACATAAAATAAATGAATATAATAACTTATTGATGGCTCAGAGACAAGTGTAAATATCAAATAACATAAAGAGGCAGACCATGATGGATTCAGGAAGCTCCCAAAACAACAAATCAAGAAAACTTCCAAATGAAAAAAAATTCCAGGAATTACTGGAGGTAGAATTTAAAAGATTAATAGACCGAGCCCTTCAAGAGATCCAGGAGGAGATCAGGCAAAACGAAGAACAAGCCAAGGAACACACAGATAAAACAACAGAGGAACTTAAGAAAGTTACACAAGAGTATAATGACAAATGTAACAGGCTGCAAGAATCCATAGAAAGACAGCAAGCAAATCCAAAAGAGTAACAATAAAATTTCAGAATTAGACAACCCAGTAGAAAATGAGAGGAGCAGAATTGAGGCACTGGAAGTCAGAATTAGTGAGACTGAAGATAAAGCTCTTGACGCCAACTTATTTGAGGAAAAATCAGATAAAGTAATTTTTTTAAATTGAAGAAACTCTAAGAATTATGTGGGACTCTATCAAGAGTGATTGGAACACCAGAATCGGGGCAGGGGGTGGAGGGATAACAGAAAACACAGTGAGAATTGTTGAAGACTTCTTGGCTAAAAACTTCGCTGATCTTGTGAAAGATAAGAAGATATCTATCCAAGATCCTTACTGAACCCCACCCAAGGTAGATGCCAAGATAAAGTCACCAGGACATATTATAATCTTGCTTGCCAAAACCAAATATAAAGAGAGAATTTTAAGAGTAGCTAGGGATAAACAAAAAGTCACCTATAAAGAAGGGTCAGTAAGACTAAGCTCGGACTACTCAGCAGAAACCATGCAGGCAAGAAGGACATATACAAAGCCCTGAAGGAAAAAAAAAAAAAATTGCCTGCCAAGAACTATATATCCAGCAAAACTGTCTCTCAAATGTGACAGTGAAATTAGGACATTTCCAGATAAGCAGAAGTTTAGGGAATTTTTAAAAACCCAACCAATATGACAAGAAATAATAAAGGGAGTTCTCCAGTTAGAAAATCAATAACATCAGCTAACAACCCAAGACTAGAACACGGGACAGAACAACCAGATATCAACCCACGTAGGGATGTCACAAATAAATCAAAGCTAAAACACTGAAAATGTAGAAACAGAGACATCGATCTGTAAAAGATGACAACATTAAGAGAAAAAAGAGGGACTAAATAATGTAGTCATAGATCTTTCATATGGAGAGGAAGTCAAGACGATATAAAGAAATAAAAGATTGGTTTAAATTTAGAAAAACAGAGGTAAATGTTAAGGTAACCCAAAGGAAACTAACAATCCTACACATTAAAACAAGGAAAACATAAATTTTCGGCAAATACAAAAGCAACAACAAGGAAAAAGATGAAAGACTAAAAAGAAAAACGATTCAGCACAGAAAAAATTAATTAGCAGTAAATACAAAGGCAACAAAAATGAAGAGGATGAAAAGAAAATGCACAAAGAACAACGACTCAACAGAGAAAATTAAGTGGAATAAGGAAAATGTCAACAAGACATTCACAAAAAAGACGAAAATGACAGCACTAAACTCATAACTATGAATAATTATGATAAATGTAAATGGATTAATGGCACCAATAAGGAGACAGAGAGTAGCAGAATGGATTAAAAAACATGATCCGTCTGTATGCAGACTGCAAGAGACACACCATAGACTTAAAGACATAAACAAACTAAATCTCAAAGAATGGAAATATATATATATATCAAGCAGACAACAATAAAAAATAAGAGTGGCAATATTAATCTCTGATAAAACAGGCTTTAAAGTAAAATCCGCCACAAAAGAAAAGGAAATACACTATATAATGATTAAAGGGTCAATATACCAGGAAGACAAAATCATAATAAATACTTACATACCCAATGACAGGGCTCCAAAATACATAAAACAAACAAACAGCATTGAAAAGAGAAATAGCTCCACAATAATAGTCGAAGACTTCAACATACCACTTCTGATGACAGACAGGATATCCATACAGAAGCTCAATAAAGACACGGAAGACCTAAATACCACAATCAGCCAACTTGATCTCATAGACTTAAACATAACACTTCACCCAACGGTAGTCAAGTAAACTTTCTTTTCTAACGCTCATGGAGCATTCTTGAGAATAGACCACGTATTAGGCCACAAAGCAAGCATTAACAGAATCCAAGACATCAAAATATTACACAGCATGTTTCCTGACCATACAGCCATAAAAGTCAAAATGCTGTCGTTATCATACATTTTAATTTCTTACATATTTTAAACCCAATAAAGTCTATTCTTATTATGTTATGCAGTCAGTAATCCTCTATTTTTACCCATTTCATTAACTTTCATTCCTTCTTGCATCTTAAGCCTTTCACCCTATTTTCTTTCTGCTTGAAGAATACCTTTGGAATTTTCTTTAATGTGGGCATGCTGATGTTAACTTATCTAGGTTTTGTTTGTCTGAAAACAAAAGGTCTTTGCTCGTTCATGAAGGATGTTTTTCCTCAGCATAGAGTTCTGGGTTGCCATGGATTTTCTCTCTATAATTTAAATATACCATCTTATTGTCTTACGGTTTTCACTATTTCTGTAGAGAAGTCATCGGTCAGTTTCTTTGTTTGTCCTTTAAAGATAATCTTTTAGTAGTGTTCAATTATTTGCTTTTTGTGGGGTTTTTTGTCTTTAGCTTCAGCAGTCCTACTATGAATTTCTTTGTATTTACCCTACATGGGTCTTATAAGGAAACCCTGGTGGCGTAGGGATTAAGCGTTACGGCTGCTAAGCAAAAAAAAGGTCAGCAGTTCGAATCCACCAGGCGCTCCTTGGAAACTCTACGGGGCAGTTCTACTCTGTCCTATAGGGTCGCTTTGAGTCAGAATCAACTTGACAGCAGTGACTTTGTTCTTTTTTTTTTTTTTTTTTTTGGTTTGGGTTTTGTAAGTCTTCTAGAATCCGTGACTTGATATCTTTAATCATTTGAGGAAAATTCTCAGCCATGATCTCAGTTTTTCTGCCTCATTCTTTTTCTTCCTTCTTAAAGTATTTTATGCTAGATATTCTCATTGTATTCTCTGTATCTTATTCCTTTTTATATTATATATATTTTTCCTTTTCTCTATGCCTGTATTTTCTTCCAACATGTTTTCCAGTTCACTAAATCTCTCTTCAGCATTTGTCATCTGCTGTTATATACATACATTAAGATTTTAACTTCAGCTATAGTTTTCAGTTGACTTTCTAAGTTGATCTTTTTCGTAGTTTCTAGTTTTTTGCCAAATTTCTAAGTCTTGCCTTTATTTCTTTGAACATAATAGAGTTATTTCACTGTCTTTGTCTGATAGTTCAAATATCTAGTTTTTCTGTGGATCTCATTCTGTTATTTGTTGTTTCTACAGGTTTCACTCTTTTCTTTCTTTTTTAAAAAAATTGTTGATTATATTAGAGAGGCGAGGCCAAGATGGCAGAGTAGGGAGATGCTGCCAGTGATCCCTCTTACAAAAAAGACCCGAAAAAACAAGTGAAGCGATTATATTTATGACAAGCTAGGAACCCTGAACATCAAAGGCAAAGTTAGAAAATGGACTCAATGGCAGGGGGAGGGAGAGTCTATTTGGAAGTGGAGAGGAGTTACTGGACCTGAATAGCCAGGAACCCTCAGGCACCATTCCCTGGAGCAACTGCAGTGGGGCTGGCAGTAGCGTTCCACAGGCGCTTCACTCAGGGAAAGACAGCAAGTTGCACAGACTACTCACACCTCCAGAACAAGAGAAGAACGGCACTCTCGGCAAAAGCTAATTACTTTTGTTTATTTTACCACGCCCCCAACCCCCAAGCTGGTTTCAGTGGCTGTCAACTTCCCTGGGCCTGAGATAGGCCCTGGTACCACTCTGAGCCATTCTTCCCTCCTTGAAGAAGGTATAAGTTCACAACTGGGGGAAAGATAATCTGCCAGCTCAATTAAGCTGGGGAGCTCAGGACAGAAGCAGCTCTTGTTCAGGCACAAACAGTCCATGGGCTTTGAATATTTTTCACCCCAGCATGGACCTGTGTGGGCCCATTTCAGGAGAATAGGCCCTTGTTGCCAGACTGCAATGGTTTCAGCTGGACGGTGGAAAGATGGGTGTTTGATGTTTGACACTGCTTCGCCTATTAAACAGGGTCTTCACCTACCCACATCAGGGGCCTAAGGACTGGTGGCTCCACCCACAATACCTAGCCACCTGTGACAGGGCTCCAAGGATAAGTAGTACCTCCCAGAACTTACAACCAAAAGCATTGGGTACCCGTCGCCCTTCTGCAGAACCCACCCGTGTGCTCTACAGAACAGGGATGCACTTTCCTCACAGACACTCAGAGCACAGCTGTCAGACCCCTGCCTTGATCAGAGCCTGACCCCCTACTGCAGCCAGATACTTCTGCCTACACCAATAACCCCTGCCCCTCTAAGGCTGTAGGACAGAGCCTGTACCTTACACTTTATGACCAACTACCTGGGCACCTGAGTTGAATCCATACAAGAAAACTAAATGAACTCCTAGGCTCATATGCCTGGTAACAGTGCTAGCCATCTGGTGATAGTACATTAGAGCTTCAAAGGTGAAAATAATCAACCTAGCGCACTCAAGCAGCTTATTTGGGTATACCAAAACTAAACAAAGCAAGAAGCTAGGATACAAAAAGCAAGCATAAAATAAACTATACAATAACTTACAGATTGCTCAGAGACAACAGTCAATATCAAATCACATAAAGAGGCAGACACAGGAGCAGGACCAAGATGGCTGACTAGGTAGAAGCTTCCGCTTATCCCTCTTGAAACAAAGACTCAAAAAAACAAGTGAATCAATTACATAAAGGACAATCTACAAACCCTGACCATCAAACACAGAACTAAGGAGTTGACCTGAGTGACAGGGGAGCAAAAAGCCACACTGCAGCAGGGACCGCTTCCGGAGCCAGTGTCCCACGCCACAGCCTTGAGCCCTCACGGTTCCCTGGTGCCAGAGTGGTGGGGCTGATTGTGGCTTACTGAGACAGGGAAGCACGGATGTAGGCCTAACCCTCAGGAAGAACCTCGGAGGAGACCCAGGCAGCACATTCAGGCTCCACAGAGACGCGGCTGACAGGGAAACGAAAAACCATGGGGAAGCAGCGACTGGTTTTGGAGCCTGGAGTGCAGCGTCCCAGAAAGGAAACCTTGGTGCTGGGCTTTGGACTAAGTGTGGGGGAGCTGATTGCGGCTTCCTGAGACGGTGTGAGCATGGACGCAGCCCTAACCCTCTGGGACAGTCTCAGCAGGGATCCAGCCACCACACACAAGCTACACAATGCTCTGGAATCTCAGAAAAAACAGTCCTCACCAAACAACATAAGTAAACTTTGTATATTTTGCCAGGCTACTCTCTTCTATATATCTGATTCCACCCCTCATTGCCCCAGCCAGCTTCATTAACATTGGAATTCTCTGTGCTAGAGAGTGAAGTGCACTGCTGGATTTTTTTTCTTCTTTCTTTTCTAACCCATTCTCCTGGCCTGAGAAAAGCAGCATTTAACAATCAAAGAAAAAATCCTTCCCTGACTTCCCTAAACTGGAATAACAGTACAGAATCAGCTCTATCCAGGCATTAACAGACCCATAGTCTTTGGCTTTCACCCTACAGGTAACTAGGTGGCTATTATACTGCAAAGGCGATTCTGATAGAGATCTGACCATAATTATTTTAGCTCAGCAGTGGAAAGGCAAGTTTTGGAGGTCAGATACCTCTCTACCTACTAAACAGAGCCCTCGCTGATCCACACCAGCGAAAAGAGGGCTGAGACTCCACCCACACCACCTAGCCACCTGCTAGAGGGGTCTGAGAATAGTGACATCTCCCAAGCATTGGGTGCCTAAGATACAGCTGCAGAGCCCACCCACCAGAGTGCTCTAGAGAATAGAGCCACACCTACCTCACTGACACTTGAAGGAAGGCTGTCAGCATCCTGCCCTCCTCGAAATGTGACCTCCTGCCACTAATAGAAACTGGTGCATACAACCATCACCACTACTCCTCTAAGATAATAGATGAGAGCCTACACCACACACTAGGTGACCAGCTATCAGGACACCTGAGCTGATTCTATTCAAGAATAGTGAATGGACTCATACACTTATATACCTGGTAACAGTTCAGGAAAGCTGGTAACAGGATGTAAGTGATTCAAAACCTACAGCAATCACCATACCACAACCTAGTAGCCCATCTGGGTGTATTGTAACAAAACAAAACAACAAGATAAGACTCAGTGAGCAAATATAAAAGAAAATATTACAAAATCTTATAGATGGCTCAGAGACAGCAGTTGACATCAAATCACATGAAGAAGCAGACCATGATTGCTTCTACAAACCCCCAAATCAAAGAATCAAAATCATTCTTGGATGTGGATACATTCCTAGAATTGCCAAATATAGAATATAAAACAATTGTATACAGAATGCTTCAAGACATCAAGAATGACCTCACAAATGAAATAAGGCAATCTACAGAAAAAGCCAAGGAATACACGGGTAAAGCAGTTGAAGAAATCCAAAAGATTAATCAAGAAAATAGTGAAAAAATTAATAAGCTGTAAGAATCCATAGAGAGACAGCACTCAGAAATCCAAAAGATTAACAATAAAGTCACACAGACAACTCAATAGGAAGTCAAAGGAGCAGACTCAAGGAACTGGAATGCAGAGTGGGGGAGCTGGAGGATAAGACAATTGACACAAATACAGTTGAAGAAAAATCAGATAGTAGAATTTAAAACTATGAAGAAACCCTAAGAATCATGGGGGACTCTATCAAGAATAATTTGCGTGTGATTGGAGTTCCAGACAGGGAGGGGTAACAGAAAATACAGAGAGAATAGTGGAAGATCTGATGGCAGAAAAATTCCCTGGCATCGTGAAAGATGAAAAGATATCTACCCAAGATGCTCATCGAACCTCATACAAGATAGATCCCAAAAGAAAATCACCAAGACATGTCATCAAACCCGCCAAAACCAAAGATAAAGAGAAAAATTTAAAAGCACCCAAGGATAAATGAAAAGTTACCTACAAAGGAGAATCAATAAGTTTGCACTATTTGGCAGAAACCATGCAGGCAAGAAGGCAATGGAATAACATATATAGAGCACTCAAAGAAGAAAAACTGTCAGCCAAGAATCATATATCCAGCAAAACTCTAAAACATGAAGGTGAAATTAAGATATTTACAGATAAACACAAGCTTAGAGAATCTGCAAAAACCAAACCAAAACTGCAAGAATTACTAAAGGAAATTCTTTGGTCAGAAAATCAATAATATCAGAT
This sequence comes from Loxodonta africana, assembly GCF_030014295.1. Classification (NCBI taxonomy): domain Eukaryota; kingdom Metazoa; phylum Chordata; class Mammalia; order Proboscidea; family Elephantidae; genus Loxodonta; species Loxodonta africana. The sequence continues at coordinate 63,195 of NW_026975012.1, read as the reverse complement.
TCCAACACAACACAAGGTCACAGAACAAAACATCCTGATATCAACTCAGATAGGGAAATCACAAAAACAAAATAAGATTAATTAAAAAAAAACTGCTCAAAACAGGGAATCATTGATGTGATTATGTAAAAGATTACAATAGACAAAAAAGAGGGACTAAATACAGGAGGCATAGATCTTACATATGGAGAGGAAACCAAGGCGATACAGGGCAAAACAACTTAGGTTTTTACTTAGTCAAACCGGGGTAAATATTAAGGTAACCACAACGAGGTCTAACAATTCCATACTTCAAAATAAAAACCAAGATAAACATAATGACTCACCAACATAAACTCAGATACTATAAAAAGGAGGAACACACATTCTACAAAGAAAAACTCAGCACAAAAAAGTAAATGGAAAAACGAAATTGTCAAAAACAGGCATCAAAATGACAGCACTAAACTCATACTTATCTATAATTATATTTAATGTAAATAGACTAAATTCACCAATAATGAGACAGAAAGTTGCAGACTGGATAAAAAAACACGATCAGTCCGTATGCTGCCTAAAAGAGACATGCCATAGACGTAGAGACACAAATAAACTAAAACTGAAAGGATGGATAAAAATATATCAAGCAAACAACAATCAAAAAAGACCAGGAGAGGCAATATCAATTTCCAACAAAATAGACTTTAAAGTGAAATCCACCACAAAGGATAAAGAAGGACACTACATAATGATTAAAGGGACAATTTACCAGGAAGATATAACTGTATTAAATATTTATGCACCCAATGATAGGGCCGCAACATTCATAAAACAAACGTTAACAGAATTAAAAAGTGAGATAGACACCTCCACAATTATAGTAGCAGACTTCAACACAACACTCTCAGTGAAGGATAGGAAATGCAGTAAGAAGCTCAATACAGACATGGAAGATCTAATTGCTACAATTAAACAACTTCACTTCATAGACTTACACAGAACACTCCACCCAACAGCTGCAAACTATAATTTCTTTTCTAGTGCACATGAAACATTCTCTAGAATAGATCACATATTAGGTCATAAACCAAGCCTTTACAGAACCCAAAACACTGAAATATTACAAAACATCTTCTCTGAACGAAAGACCATAAAAGTAAAAATCAATAACAGAAAAACCAGGGAAAAGAAATCAAATGCTTGGAAACTGCACAATACCCTGCTCAAAAAAGACTGGGTTATGGAAGACCTTAAGGAGGGAATAAAGAAATTCACAGAATTCAACGAGACTGAAAACACTTCCTATGAAAACCTTTGGGACATGGTGAAAGCAGTGCTCAGAGGTCAATTTATATCAATAAAGGCACACATATTAAAGAAGAGCCAAAATGAAAGAACTGTCACTATAACTAGAACAAACAGAAAGACAGCAACAAAAGAAACTATCAGGCACCAGAAGAAAGCAAAAAATAAAAACTACAGCAAAATTAAATGAATTAGAGAACAGAAAAACAATTGAAAGAGTTAACAAGGACAAAAACTGCTTCTTTGAAAAAATTAACAAAATTGATAAACCACTGGCCAGACTGACTAAAGAAATACAGGAAAAGAAACCAATAATCTGAATAAGAAATGGGATGGTCCATATCACAACAGATCCAACTGAAATTAAAACAATCATATCAGATTACTACAAAAAAATCGTACTCTGGCAAATTTGAAAACCTAGAAAAAATGGATGAATTCCTAGGAAAACACTACCTACCTAAACTAACACAAACTGAAGTAGAACAACTAAATAAACCCATAACGGAAAAAGAGATTGAAAAGGTAATCAAAACACTCCCAAGAAAAAACAGCCCTGGCCCTGACAGCTTCACTGCAAAGTTCTACCAAACTTTCAGGGAAGACTTACCACTACTACTGAAGGTATTTCAAAGCATAGAAAAGAATGGAATACTACCTAACTCCTTCTATGAAGCCAGCATAACCCTGATACCAAAATCAGCTAAAGACAACACAAAAAAAGAAAATTACAGACCTATATCCCTCATGAACATAGAGGCAAAAATCCTCAAGAAAATTCTAGCCAATAGAATTCAACAACGTATCAAAAAAATAATCAAACATAACCAAGTAGGATTTATACCAGGTATGCAAGGTTGGTTCAATATTAGAAAAACAATTACTGTAATCCACCACAGGAAAAAAAAGGACAAGAACCACATAATTTTATCAATGGATACAGAAAAGATTAGAACTGCCCCACAGAGTTTCCAAGGAGTGCCTGGTGGATTCGAACTGCAGACCTTTGGTTAGCACCGGTGGCTCTTAACCACTATGCCATCAGGGTATCCAACCAAACAACAGATATGTGAAACCTTAACTCTGGTGAAGGAAGAGACGGTACACAAGACTGGGGAATCAACCTCAGCCTCATTCTAACCCTAAACATAACCCTAAACCACTTGTGCCCTAGCCTAGTAACCCCAGCCCTAACCGCAACCACCTAAAACGTATACCCCTCAACCTAACTCCCAAACCTCTAACCCCCAAACCTGAACCCCTAACACCAAACCCTAACCCCTAACCCTAATCCTCTAACCCTTCTGCATCTCTGGGCCTCTCGACTCTCCGTCTATTTTCTCCCTCCAAATCCTACTAACACTCAGTGGAATTTTGAAGTTTGAGCTGTGCTTTGCTTCTTGTTGTCTCCACCGGTCCCATCAAGGCACTGCATCATTTGCTCTGCTTCACTATTGAGTTCCAAAACCATGGCTTAGAATTGCCTGACACTGAACTTCAGCGATTCGGCGCAAGGCCACGAGAGGGCGTGCGCACCGCCGGTTCTGTTCTGCCCACCAGACCCTCCGAGCATGGGAACCTCCTGGACCTAAGCCGGGACCGACCTGGGTACCGCTCCAGTGGCGATAGCAGAAGCTTTTCTTTCCGAGGGACCCAACGCCCCAGGGCCCTCTCTCAATACTCCCATTAATGCTATGATTATCCTGACCCACTCCTTCTGAGCAACCTAGTGGGTCCTCGACCAGGCCCAGCCTTCACGACCCGCAACCCCCTGCCGTGGTCACCTACAGGAACCTGCAGGGCCGCGCCCTCCCCGCCCAAGCTCTGCCCCTCCACACCCTGATGCCCTGCAGGCCTCTACTAGGTCCCCGCCCAGGGGAGAGTTGTCGCCCTGCATGGGGTGGGGGGACACGAGTGAACATTCGGAAACCACCCCCCAGGCACGAAGCCCACTGCCCGACTGCCCGTATTGAGACCACGTGAGCAGCGCTGCCCCGCCGACTGGAGCCTGCAGGGCATCACTCACGTTTGTTAGCTTCTCACCGCCCCCTGGGCTCGGGGTCCCAGAGCAGCCAATCCCCCCGGGCCGGCGGGCGGTCCGTCCGCAGGGGCTGGAAGATCGGGTTGGTGCCCATGGCCGGAGCGCTTAAAACCCTTATAAACCCTCATAAACCGTCAGCTCCAGACCTTCAAATGTCAGCCTGAGAGACACCTAATACCCAACCTAAAAAAAAAACCACACCTGTTGGCCATCAAGTCAATTCTCACTCATACCGACCCTATAGGAAAGAGTAGAACTGCCCCACAGAGTTTCCAAGGAGCGCCTGGTGGATTCAAACTGCCAACCTTTTGGCTAGCAGCCTTAGCACTTAACCACTACGCCACCAGGGTAACCCACTGAACCCACTGCCACCAGGGTAGAGGCTCCAAATCCCACCAGTTTGAGGAACCCTCAAATCCCCTCAGCACCAGAGACCGCGTCCAAGCGACCGGTACACAGCGCCGCACAAACGTTTAAGTTAACAAACAACATGGTTGCTCAGGACACCTTCCTGCTACCCCCACCCCCGCCACCCAGCGGGGAGTGGGACCCGGCATCCACACTGTTAACACACACTGAATCGCTGCTGCTTCCACAAGGAGTAGGATCCCCGCACTGCTCCACAGGTTCCCAGGACCCCTTCCTTTCCCGGTGGGGCCTGGGCCGCGCCGACGCCCCAGCCCCGAGAGTAGACCAGCCGGGCGTGGGCGCGGGCGCGGGGTGCCTCAGCCTCCCAGGCACAGCGCCCAAAACAGTAAGGGGCAGCGGGGCCTTGGGCGGGGGATCCCTCTCTCCCCGTCCCTGGCACCCTACAGAGTCTGGTGGGGGTGGGACGACGAATGGGGGCGAGTGCCCCGCTGTCAGTCTGGAGTCTCACCGCCCCCGGGCGAACTCTGGGCCTTGATTTCCCCTCTGGCACAGGGAGCAGGTGGGGGGCGGGGGGGCAGGCGCCCATCCCCCAGCTGGGCCCGCAAACCCGCCCCGGGCAGAGGAGGGACCTTGGCGCAGCCGTGGACACGGCCTTTCTCCCCAAGCCCTTCAAGCCCCCAGGCCCGAGGGCACTCCGCAGCTGGATCCCGCGGCTGGACCCCCCCCCCCCGCAAATCCATAGGGATGCAAATTTCGCAGACCACCTGCGTCTCCCAGGCCAGAAGCTCCCTCTCGCAGCCCTTAGAGTGGCTGCGTCCGCCCGGCCCCACGCCGCGTCCGCCCCTGGGGATCACTCGGGACGGGGTACGCCGGAGGGGGCGATGCAAGCTGCTAACCCAACGTCCGGACTCTCCAACCTCTGGAGCCCCCGGGATGCTGGCACTGGGAACCGCCCTCCTGGCGCCTTCCCTCCACACCTTTGAGGGGCCAGGCTTGTTCAGTCTGGGAGCGGGTCCCTCCACCCAGCTGCCGGAGTTTCATACCTTTCAGAAAACACGGCACGGAAAGCAGCACGAACACCATCCTCTCTAAGGCGCGCCATCCGGCCCGGACCCCTCACCACCCGTCCCAGTGCTTCCGTGAGTAACTGGCTGGACGGCGAGGAACATGGCTGCTGGCCCCGCCCAGCGGCCCGGGTGGGGGGCGGGCATGGGGGGGTTCGGCCTCCAGAGGGGAAGGTGGGGTCTAGAAGCAAGGACAACGCCAAGGTGTGCGGGGTGAGGAGACGGGAGACGTCAGGAGAGGGCCCTCTCGCGTGCAGAGTTAAGTATTGAAGGTGCAAAGGTTAAGTGCTTGGGTAACTGAAAGGTGGGCCGTTGGAACCCACCAGCTCAGGGGTTGAAAAGATCTGGAGATGGGCTCCCATAAAGATTCTAACCAAACAAAATCCCAAACCAGTTGCTGTTGAATCAATTCTGACTCAGAGTAGAACTGCCCCACAGGGTTTCTGAGGCTATAAGTCTTTACATAAGCAGACTGCCATGTCTTTCTGCAAAGAACCAACTGGTGGATTTGAACTGTCCACCCTTTGGTTAGCAGCCGAGCTCTTAACCACGGGTGCCACCAGGGCTGCGCCATAAAGACTGCAACCTAGGAAACCTTGTGAGGCAGTTCTAAGTTGTCATACAAGGTTGATATGAGTTAGAATCTCTTGATGGCACACAACCATGATTGTACTAAGAAAAATTCCTCCAGGTATCTGTCTACATGACCCCTGAAGCACACATGCATGCACGCTATCAAAGCAGTGCGGCCAAAGACAGGAAACTGGAATAGAGACATTATAGAGTGGACAGTGAAAAGTGATTTCTGAGGGGCATGCAGCTCAAGCGGAGGAGGCAGCATACAACTAAATGCCCTTCTACTTCTATTGTTCAATAGTCTTGAGAAAGAATGTGTCCCAGGAATTAACTGTAGCCCAGGAGAACTTGAAGACAGCAAATACAGAGGACCAGTCAGGATGCTTCTGCAGTGGTCAGGGTGAGGAGTGATGGTGGTAGTGCAGGTGGGAACAGTGGGCAGGCTTGAGGTGTAATTTGGAGCTTGAGCTGCCAAGAATTGCCGGTGGATCAGATGTATGGGATGAGGGGAATGGAGAATCAAAGGAAACTTCTAGAATTCAGGCTACCATGAGAGCACGGTCACCAGAGCCATCCTCTACCACGTGGAAAACCATGGAGGAACAAACTTGAGAAAATGAGCAAAAGATTTTTTCTGGACGTGTTAGATTTAGATGTCTGAGTTCGTCCAAGTGTGGAGAACAGTTCCCAGCTGTGGATACCACTCTGAGGTAGAGTAGTTTTCTGGGTTCTAAGAATTTGGAGATCATCAGCCTATAGCTGATTTGAAAGCCACTGGTGGTGTGATGATTATGCACTTGCGTGCTACCAAAAGGTCTGCAGTTTGAATCTACCAGTCGCTCCTTGGAAACCCTGTGAGGAAGCTCTACTCTGTCCTATAGGGTCCCTATGAGTCAGAATCCACTCGACAGCGACTTTTTTGTTTTGTTTTAATACTAAGCTCAGAAAAGTTGTGTGTCAGGGTTGTATTTTTTCACAATACTTATTCAAGCAGTTCGAATCTACCAGCCACTCCTTGGAAACCCTATGGGTCAATTCTACTCTGTCCTTTAGGGTCGTTATGAGATAGAATTAACCCAACAGCAAAGGACTTACAACTTGGACTTAGAGGAGCCCTTTCTTTGTCAAAGCTGAAAGTTTTACTTCATACATTTTAAAAACTGCCATGTCTCGTGCTACACGGCTACCCTTACAGGAGCATTTTTGGTGCTAACTTGACTTGTTCTTGGTGAAGGGCTCTGTATTCATTTTCTAGGGCTGCCGTAGTAAATTACCAAAAACTCAGTGTCTTTAAAAAAACATATAATCCATACAGTCCAAGAAGCTGGATCATATGAAGAAGAAGGGGCACGAGGATTGGAGGAAGACTCATTAACAGCCTAGACATGCAGATGACACAACCTTGCTTACTGAAAGTGAAGAGGACTTGAAGCACTTACTGATGAGGATCAAAGACTTCAGCCTTCAGTATGGATTACACTTCAACATAAAGAAAACAAAAATCCTCACAACTGGAACAATAAAAAAATCACAAGAAAGAGAGAAAATACTGAAGTCGCCAAGGATTTCATTTTACTTGGATCCACAATCAACACCCATGGAAGCAGACTTCGAGAAATCAAATGACATATTTTATTGGGCAAATCTGCTACAAAAGACCTCTTTAAAGTGTTAAAAATCAAAGATGTCACTTTGAGGACTAAGGTGTGCCTGAACCAAGCCATGGTATTTTCAATCGCCTCATGTGCAGCTAGAGCTGGACAATCAATAAGGGAGACAAAAGAACTGAAACTTGAGTTATGTTGTTGGTGAAGAATAATGAATATGCCATGGACTGCTAGAAGAATGAACACACCTGTCTTGGAAGAAGTACAGCCAGAATGCTCCTTAGAAAGGTGGGTGGCAAGACTTGGTCTCACGTACTCTGGACATATTATCAGAAGGGATCAGTCCCTGGAAAAACACATCCCGCTTGGTAAAGCAGAGGGTGAGTGAAAAAGACAAAGATCCTCAATGAGACAGATTGAGACAGTGGCTGCAACAGTGGGCTCAAACATAGCAATGAGAAAGGCCCAGGGCTGGGCACTGTTCCGTTCTGTTGTACACAGGGTCGCTATGAGTTGGAACTGACTCAGCAGCACCTAACAACAACATCATGAACTCACTAGATCTCCTGGGGATAGAATGTCACATTCACTGTAGAATAGATAGAGTTTTTGTTTGTTTGTTTACCATATTTACTATGACTTACATTTGATAACTTCCACAATCTGTTGGATCGCCTTTCTTTGGAATGGACACAAACATGCATCTCTTGCAGCCTGTTGGCCAGGTAGCTAGCTTCCAAATTTCTTTGCATAGTGGAGTGGGCATGTACAGGGCTGCATCTGTTTGTTGAAACAACTCAGTGGGTATTCTGTCAGCTCCTGGAGCCTTGTTTTTCGCCAGTGCCTTCAGTGTAGCTTGGACTTCTTGCTTCACTACTACCAGTTCTTCATCATATGCCACCTCATGAAACGACTGAAAGTCGACCATTTCTTTTGGTGCTGTGACTCTGTGTATTCTTTCCGTCTTTTGTGTGTGTGTGCTTTAAGTGAAACTTTACAAATCAAGTCAATCTCTCATATAAAAATTTGTATACAGCTTGCTATGTAATCCTAGTTCCTCTCCCACTAATGAGACAGCACACTCCTTCTCTCAGCCCTGTATTCCCTGTGTCCATTCAGCCACTTTCTGTCCCCCTCTGCCTTCTCATCTCCCCTCCAAACGGGAGCTTCCCACGTAGTCTCATGTGTCCACTTGAGACAAGAAGGTCACTCCTCACCACCATCATTTTCTATCCTATAATCCAGTCCAATCCCTGTCTGAAGAGTTGGCTTTGGGAATGGTTCCAGTCTTGGGCCAACAGAAGGTCTGGGGACCGTGACCTCCAGGGTTCCTCTAGTCTCAGTCAGATCATTAAGTCTGATTTTTTTATGAGACTTTGAGGTCTGCATCTCACTGCTCTCGTGCTCTGTCTGGGATGCTCTGTTTCCTTCCCTGTCGGGGCAGTCTTTGGTTGTAGACGGGCACCATCTAGTTCTTCCGGTCTCAGGCTGATGTAGTCTTGGATTTATGTGGCCATTTCTGTCTTCTGGACTCATAATTACCTTGTATCTTTGGTGTTCTTTATTCTCCTTGCTCCAGGTTGGTTGAGACCAATTGATGCACCTTAGATGGCCGCTTGATAGTGTTTTTAAGACTGCAGACGCCACTCACCAACGTGGGATGCAGAGTGTTTTCTTAATAAATTTTATTATGTCAATTGACCTAGATGTCCCCTGAAAACATGGTCCCCCAACTGCTGCCCCTGCTACTCTGGCCTTTGGAGCATTTGGTTTATTCAGGAAACTGCTTTTGGTTTAGTCCAGTTATGCTGACCTCTCCTTTATTGTATGTTGTCTTTCCCTTCACCTAAAATAGTTCTTGTCTACTATCTAGATTTGCGAATATCCTTCTCCCTTCCTTTCTCCCCAACCTCATAACCATCAAAGAATATTTTCTTCTCTGTTCAAACTATTTCTTGAGTTCTTATAATAGTGGTCTCATACAATATTTGTCCTTTTGCAACTGACTAATTTCACTCAGCATAATGCCCTCCAGATTTCTCCAAGCTATGAAATATTTCACGGATTCATCATTGTTGTTGATCTATGTGAAGTATTCCATCTTGTGAATGTACCACAATTTATTTATCCATTCATCTGTTGATGGGCACCTTGGTTACTTCCATCTGTCTGCTATTGTAAACAGTGCTGCAATGAACATGGTTGTGCATATATCTGTTCATATAAAGGCTCTTATTTCTCTAAGATATATTCCAAGGAGTGGGATTGCCATATCCTATGGTAGTTCTGTTTCTACCTTTTTAAGGAAGTGCCAGATTGATTTCCAAAGTGGCTGCACCATTTTAAATTCCCACCAGCAGTGAATAAGTGTTCCAGTCTCTCTACAACCTCTCTAACATTTATTATTTTGTGATTTGGGATTAATGGCAGCCTTGCTGGAGTGAAATGGTATCTCATTGTAGTTTTGATTTACATTTCTCTAATGGCTAATGATTGTGAGCATTTCCTCATGTATCTGTTACCTGCCTGAATGTCTTCTTCGTTGAAGTGCCTGTTCCTATCCTTTGCCCATTTTTTAAATGGGCTATTTGCCTTTTTGTTGTTGAGTTTTTGCAATATCATGTAGATTGTAGAGATCAGATGCTGATCGGAAATGTTATAGCTAAAAACTGTTTCCCAGTCTGTCGGTAATCAGTTCACTCTTCTGGTGAAGACTTTGGATGAGCGTAAGTGTTTGACTTTTAGGAGTTATCTAATTTTTCTTTGGGTGCTTGTACATTGTTAGTAATGTTTTTTGTACTGTTTATGCTATGTATTGGGCTCCTAGTGTTGTCCCTGTTTTTTCTTCCATGATTTTTATCATTTTAGATTTCATATTTAGGTCTTTGATCCATTTTCAGTTCGTTTTTGTGCATAGTGTGAGGTATGGATCTTGTTTCATTCTTTCGTGGAGGGATATCCAGTTATGCCAGCACCATTTGTTAAAGAGGCTATCTTTCCCCCATTTAACTGACTTTGAGCCTTTATCAAATATCAGCTAATAAGTGAATGGATTTATGTCTGGATTCTCAATTCTGTTCCATTGGTCTATGTGTCTGCTGCTGTACAGGTACCAGGCTGTTTTCACTACTATGGCGGTATAATAAGTTCTAAAATCAGGTAATGTGACGCCTCCCACTTTGTTCTTCTTTTTCAGTAATGCTTTATTTTTCTGGGGCCTCTTTCCCTTCCATATGAAGTTGGTGATTTGTTTCTCCATCACATTAAAAAATGTCCTTGGAATTGGGATTGGAATTGCAGCATATCTATAGATCGCTTTCAGTAGAAGAGACATTTTTACAATGTTCAGTGTTCCTATCTAGGATCAAGGTATGTTTGTCCACTTATGTAAGTCTCTTTTGATTTCTTGTAGTAGTGTCTTGTAGTTTTGTTTGTATAGGTCTTTTATGTCTCTGGTTACAATTATTCCTAGTATTTTATCTTCTTGGGGGCTACCGTAAATGGTATTGATTTGGTGATTTCCTCTTTGATGTTCTTTTTGTTGGTGTAGAGGAATCCAACTGATTTTTGTATGTTCATCTTGTATCCTGATACTCAGCTGAACTCTTCTATTAGTTTCAGTAGTTTTCCTGAGGATTCTTTAGGGTTTTCTCTGTATAAGATCATGTCATCTGCAAATAGAGATACTTTTATTTCTTCTTTACCAATCTGGATGCCCTTTATTTCTTTATCTGGCCTAATTGCTCTGGCTAGGACCTCCAGCACACTGTTGAACAAGAGTCGTGATAAAGGGTATCCTTGTCTGGTTCCCGATCTCAAGGGAATGCTTTCAGACTCTCTCCATTTAGGATGATGTTGGCTGTTGGCTTTATATAAATGCCCTTTATTGTGTTGAGGAATTTTCCTTCTATTCCTATTTACTGAGAGTTTTTATCATGAATGGGTGTTGGACTTTGTCAAATGCCTTTTCTGCATCAATTGATAAGATCATGTGGTTCTTGTCCTTTGTTTTACCTATATGGTGGATTACTTTGATTGTTCTAATGTTGAACCATCCCTGCATACCTAGTATGAATCCCACGTGGTCATGGTGAGTTATTTTTTTGATATGTTATTGAATTTTATTGGGTAGAATTTTGTTGAGGATTTTTGCATCTAAGTTCATGAGGAATATAGGTGTTTAATTTTTTTGTGTGTGTGTGTGGTGTCTTTAGCTGGTTTTGGTATCAGGGATATGCTGGCTTCATAGAATGAGTTTGGGAGTATTCCATCTTTTTCAATGCTCTAAAATACCTTTACTAGTAGTAGTGTTAACTCTTCCCCGAAAGTTTGGTAGAACTCACCAGGGAAGCTGTCAGGGCCAGGGCTTTTTTTGGTGTTGTTGTTGGGAGATTTTTAATTTTTTTTAATTACCTTTTTCAGCCTCTCCTTCTGTTATGGGTTTATTTAATTGTTCTACCTCTGTCTCTGTTAGTTTAGGTAGGCAATGTGTTTCTAGAAATTTATCCATTTCTTCTAGGTTTTCAAAGCTGTTAGAGTATGATTTTTCATACTAATCTGATATGATTCTTTTAATTTCAGTTGGGTCTGTTGTGATGTTGGGTAATTTGCTTCTTCTCCTGTTTTTCTTTTGTCAGTTTGGCCAAAGTTTTAGCAATTTTGTTAATTTTTTCAAAGAACCAGCTTTTGGTCTTGTTAACTCTTTCAATTTTTTTTCTGTTCTCTATTTCATTTAATTCTGCTCTACTTTTTATTATTTAATTTCTTCTGATGCCTGAGGGTTTCTTTTGTTGCTCTCTTTCTATTTGTTCAAGTTGTAGGGATAATTCTTTGATTTTGGCCCTTTCTTCTTTTTGGATGTGTGCATGTATTGCTATAAATTGACCTCTGAGCACTTCTTTACCTGTGTCTCAAAGGTTCTGGTAGGAAGTGTTTTCATTCTCATTGGATATTGTGAATTTCTTTATTCCATCCTTAATGTCTTCTATAACCCAGTCGTTTTTGAGCAAGGTATTGCTCAGTTTCTGAGTGTTTGATTTCTTTCCCCTGCTTTTTTTTTTTGTTTTTGATTTCTACTTTTATAGCTTCATGGTCAGAGAAGATGCTTTGCAATATTTTGATGTTTTGGATTCTGTTAAGGTGTGCTTTATGGCCTAATATGTGGTCTCTCCCAGAGAATGTTCCATATGTATAGGAAAAAAAGTATACTTGGCTGCTGTTGGGTGGAGTGTTCTGTATATGTATGTGAAGTCAAGTTGGTTGATTGTGGCATTTAGATCTTCCATGTCTTTACTGAGCTTCTTTCTGAATGTTCTGTTCGTCACCAAAGTGGTATGTTGGAGTCAGCTAATATTATTGTGGAGCTGTCTATCTCACTTTACAATGCTGTTAGAGTTTGTTTTATGTATCTTGAAGCCCTGTCATTGGGTGTGTAAATATTTAATATGGTGATATCCTCCTGGTATGTTGTCTGTTTAATCATTATATAGTGTCCTTCCTTATCCTTTTTGGTGAATTTAACTTTAAAGTCTATTTTGTCAGAAATTATTGCCACTCTTGCTCTTTTTTGATTGTTGTTTGCTTGATATATATTTTTGCCATCCTTTGAGTTTTAGTTTGTTTGTGTCTTTAAGGAGTGTCTCTTGTAGGCAGCATATAGATGGATCGTGTTTTTTGATCCATTCTTTCACTCTCTGTCTCTATTGGTACATTTAGTCCATTTACATTCAGCGTAATTATGGTAGTTATGAGTGTTGTGCCATCATTTTGATATCTTTTTTTTGTATGTTGTCGAGTTTCTTTTTTCTGCTTAATTTTTTCTACTGAGTAGTTTTTCTTTGTATATGGTCTTTTCCTCTTATTCATTGTTGATTTTTTTTTTTTCTGAGTTGTTATGTTTTTCTTGTATTTTATTTCGATGTCTAGGACTGTTAGTCTCCTTTTTGGTTACATTAATATTTACCATTATTTTTCTAAGTTTAAACCTAACTTTTATTTCTTTCTATCCCTTTGACTATCTGTGTGAAAGATCAATGACTACATTTTTCAGTCCCTCTTTATTATTTTAGCATTGTCATCCTTTACATAATAACATCACTGTTTCCCTGTTCTGAGCATTTTTTATCTTGATTTATTTTTGTAATTTCCCTGCCTGGGTTGATATCTTGTTGCTCTGTCCTGCATTCTAGTCTTGGGTTGATATCTGATATTGTTGATTTTCTAACCAGAAAACCCTCTTTAGTATTTCTTGTAGGTTTTTTTTTTTTTTTTTTTTACAAATTCTCTAATCTTCTGTTTATCTGGAAATGTCCTAATTTCACCTTCATATTTGAGAGACAGTTTTGCTGGATATATGATTCTTGGCTGGCAATTTTTTTCCTTCATCACTTTATATAAGTCATCCCATTGCCTTCTTCCCTGCATGGTCTTTCTTGAGTAGTCTGAGCTTATTCTTATTGAGTCTCCTTTGTAGGTGACTTTTCATTTATTCCTAGCCGCTCTTAAAATTCTCTCTTTGTCTTTGGTTTTGACAAGTTTGTTTATAATATGTCTGGGTGACTTTCTTTTGAGATCTACCTTATGTGGGGTTCAATGAGCATTTTGGATAGATATCTGCTGCTCATCTTTCATGGTATCAAGGAAGTTTTCTGCCAACAAATCTTCAACAATTCTCTCTGTTTTTTCTGTTACCCCTCCCTAATCTGATACTTCAATCACTCATAGATTATTTCTCTTGATAGAAAGCCCCGCTTGATTCTTAGGGTTTGTCGATGTTTTTTTAAAATAATTTTATCTGATTTTTCTTCAAATATATTGGTGCCAGGTTATTTATCTTCAATCTCACCAATTCTGCTTTCCATTTCCTCAATACTGTTCCTCTGTCTACTGAGTTGTCTAATTCTGTAATTTTATTGTTAATCTTCTGAATTCCTGATTGCTTTCTTTCTATGGATTGTTGCAGCCTATTAAATTTTTCTTTATGTTCTTGAGTAACTTTTTAATTTCTTCAGCTACTTTATCTGTGTGTTCTTTGGTTTGTTCTGCATTTTGCCTGATCTCCCTGATCTCTTGAAAGTTCTGTATATTAACCTTTTGTATTCTGCATCTGGTAATTCCAGGAAAACACCTTCATCTGAACGATTCCTTGATTCTTTGTTTTGAGAGATTGTTGAAGTGATCATGGTCTGCTTCTTTATGTGATTTGATATTGACTGCCGTCTCTGAGCCATCTATAAGTTATTTTATTTTTTTACTTTTGCCTACTGTATCCTAGCTTTTTGCTTTGTTTTGATATGCCCAAATAGGCTCCTTGAGTGAGCTCGCTTGATCATTTGCAACTTTCAAGATTTAACGTCCTGTCACCAGATGGCTCGAGCTGTTACCAGGTATATGAGCCTAGGAGTTCATTCACTTTTCTTGTATAGATTCAGCTCAGGTGTCTAGGTAGTTGGTCATCAATTGTAGGTCATCAAGTCTTAGATGGGGAGGGGTGATTGTTGGAGACACAGGTATTTGGTTGCAGCAGGGGGTCACACTCTGAACAAAGGCAGGGGGCTGACAACCACCTCCCAAGTGTCTGTGAGGAAAGTGCACATCTGTTTTCTATAGTGCACAGGTAGGTGGGTTCTGCAGTCAGACCACAGGCACCCTATGCTTTTGTTTGTAAGGACTGGGAGGCACCTGTTATCCCGGACCCCTGTTGTGGGTGTCTAGATGATGTGGGTGGAGCCACCAGTTCTCAGGCTCCCAATGTAGGTAGGTGAGGACCCTGTTTCATAGGCAGAGCAGTGTCAAACATCAAAAACACACCTCTCCACCGCAAGGTGAAACAGTTGAAGTTGGATACAAAGCACATACACCACTGCAGTAACAAGGGCCTAATCTCCCAAAATGGGCCTACACAGGTCCATGCAGGGGTGGAAGGTATTCAAAGTCCGTGGACCATTTGTGCCTGGAGAGGAGCTTCTTCTGTCCTGAGCTTCCCAGCTTAGTGGAGCTGGCAGATTATCTTTTCCCCCAATTGTTAATTTATTCCTTCTCCAAGGCCAGGAGAATGGCTCAGGCTGCACAGCAACACCTATCTCAGGTGCAGGGAAATCTACAGCTACTGAAGCCGTCTTGGGGGCTGAGCGCACAGTAAAACGAATGCAAGTACTTAGCTTTTGCCAACAACACTGTTCTTCTCTGGTTCCGGAGTTGTGAGTAGACTGTGAGACTTGCTGTCTCCCCCTGAGGAAACTGCATCCTGAATGCTACTGCCAGCCCTGCCACTGTCCCTCCAGGGGACTGTGTCCAAGGGGTGCCATTTCTCACCACGTCAGGTCCGGCAACTGCTCGCCACTTCTGAACCGTGTCTTCCTCCCCCTGCCACTCAGTCTGATTTCCTAACTTTGCCTTTGATGTTCAGGGCCCTTATCTTGTCATGTATAAAATTGTTCCACTTGTTTTTTCAGGTCTTTGTTTTTTTTTTTTTTTTTTTTTGGTTTTTGTTGTAAGAGGGATCACTGGAAGTGTCTGACTACTCTGCAATCTTGACTCCGCCTCTCTCTATCTTCTTTTGATGCTTTCTGCGTCATTTAATATTTTCCCTGTAGAATCCTTCAATATTGCAACACAAGGCTTGAATTTTTTCTTCAGTTCTTTCAGTTTGAGAAATGCCAAGCATGTGCTTCCCTTTTGCTTTTCTAACTCCTGGTCTTTGCACATTTCATGATAATATTTTACTTTGTCTTCTTGAGGTGCCCTTTGAAATTTTCTGTTCATCTCTTTTACTTCATCATTTTCTTTTTTCTTTAACTACTCTACATTCAAGAGCAAATTTCAGAGTCTTTTCTGACATCCATTTTGGTCTTTTTTTTTTCCTGGCTTTTTAATGACCTCTTGCTTTCTTTTTTTTCTGACAGATACACATATATATTTTATTTTATATCTTTATTGTCATACTTTAGATGGAGGTTTACAGAACAAACTAGGTTCCCATTAAACAATTAGTACACATATTGTTTCGTGACACTAATTACCAACCCCACAATATGTCAACACTCTCCCCTTCTTGACCCTGGGTTCCCTATGACCAGCTTTTCTGTCCCCTCCTGCCTTCTAGCCCTTGCCCCTGGGCTGGTGTGCCCCTTTAGTTTTGCTTTATGGGTCTGTCTAATCTTTGTCTGAAGGGAGAACCTCAGGGGTGACTTCATTACTGAGCTAAAAGTGTGTCCGGGGGACATACTCAGCATTTCTCCAGTCTGTGTCAGGCGAGTAATCTGGTCTTTTTTGTGAGTTAGAATTTTGTTCTACATTTTTTCTCCAGCTCTCAGACCCTCTATTGTGATCCCTGTCAGAGCAATGACCTCTTACTTTCTTCAAATATGATGTCCTTGATGTCATTCCACAACTCATCTGGCCTTCAATCATTAGCCTTCAATTCATCAAATCTATTCTTGAGATAGTCTCTAAATTCAGGTGAGATATAATCAAGGTTGTACTTTGGCTCTCGTAGACTTGCATATGAGAAATTGATGTTCTGTTCCACAGTCAGCCCCTGGTCCTGTTCTGACCGATGATATTGAGCTTTTCCATTGTCTCTTTCCACAGATGTAGACATTTGATTCCTGTATATTCCATCTGGTGAAGCCCATGTGTATACTCACCATTTAAGTTGTTGAAAAAAGGTATTCGCAATGAAGAAGTCATTGGTCTTGCAAAATTCTATCATGCTGTCTCCAAGGCCAGATTTTCCAACTACTGTTCCTTCTTCTTTGTTTCCAACTTTCACATTGCAATCATCAGTAATTATCAATGCATCTTGATTGCATGTCTGATCAATTTCAGACTGCAGAAGATGGTAAAAATCTTCAGTTTCTTCATCTTTGGCATTAGCAGTTGGTGCATAAATTTGAATAATACTCATGTTAAGTGCTTGTCACGGATTGAAATGTGTCCCTAAAAAATATCTGTCAACTTCGGTAGACCATGATTCCCAGTATTGTATGACTGTCTACCATTTAGTCATCTAATGTGATTTCCCTATGTGGTGTAAATCCTATCACAATGATATGATTAGATGGATTAGTCGCAGTTATGTTGATGAGATCTATAAGATTAGATAGTGTCTTAAGCTAATACCTTTTGAGGTATAAAAGAGATAAGCAAGCAGAGAGATATGGGGACCTCATAACACCAAGAAAGCATCCCCAGTAGCAGAGCATGTCCTTTGGACCCAGGGTCCCTGCACCTGAGAAGCCCCTTGACCAGGAGAAGATTGATGATGGAGACCTTCCCACAGAGCTGACAGAGAAAGTTTCCCCTGGAGCTGACACCCTGAATTTTGAATTCTAGCCTACTAGACTGTGAGAAAATAAATTTCTCTTTGTTAAAGCCACCCATTTGTGGTATTTCTGTTATAGCATCACTATATGACTAAGACACTGGTCTTCCTTGTAGGCATATGGATATTATCCTATCACTGACAGCACTGTACTTCAGGATAGATCTTGAAATGTTCTTTTTGATGATGAACTCTGTTCGATTTGGCACAGTCGTCCATAAAAAAAAAAGTCCATATGATTGACCAATTCAAAATGGTGAATATCAGTCCATTTCATCTCACTAATGCCTAAGATATTGATGTTTATGTGTTCCATTTCATTTTTTAATGATTTCTAATTTTCCTAGATTCATACTTCATACATTCTATGTTTCTAGTATTAATGGGTGTTTGCAGCCGTTTCTTCTCCTTTTGTGTCATGCCACATCAGCAAATGCAGGTCTCGAAAGCTTGATTCCATGCATGTCATTGAGGTCAACTCTACTTTGAGGAGTGTGTGCGGTTTTGTTCTTCTGTAACTTGTATCTTTTAAAATAAATCTTATAAAGCTTTTGTTTAATTAAATGGTTTTGAAAATTCATCTAAAATCATTGCTAAGCTTTCTGTTACAATTCATCAATTGCATTTAATTTCTATTAGGTTTTCTGCTTAGACTATTGTGTAACCTTCAATAATAATTTTTATATCAATTCACAACCATTATAATTTCTTTTTCTTTTTTGGGGGGGTGTTTAAATCTGAAATATAATTATGAATAGAAGTGTTAATAGCAGAGATTATTTTCTCGTTTCTTCTGTTAAATAAAGGTTTGAACTTAAAACTGTTGGATGATCTGTTTCATCTAAAAACCTCCATCTTTTTTTTTTTAAGAAATACACTATTAGTCTTATTTTGTTTATTTATTATATATATATAACTATATAAATCTTTCTTTACTGTCTGGTTCTTTTTAAGATTTTTTTATTGTATTCATGTACTGAAGTTTCACTACATTATATCTTGATTCAGATTTATTTTTACTTTGCCCTCTTGGGATATCTTTGCCTTCCCTAATCTAAGGATTGATATGTTTCATTGTTTTTAGTCACTAGTTCCCCAAATGTTTTTTCCTGTATTTTTGAAGGGACAGAATTCCTCCACGTTTTGTGAATATATGTACGTCATATTTACAATCACGTTTTTAAAATGATTTTGCCCACGAGGTAGCTAATATTTTCCTAAATTAAAGAAGTGGGGAAAACAGCACAATACAGAAATAATGAATGCCACATCAGATCAGTTATTTGATGCCATGTCTTATGACTGCCAATGGAACATATTGTTTTTTATCCATGTCTCCCTGTTTATGTGCTAGTATCCTGTCCTGTGAACTCATTTCAAGGGCTGTGTGCCTGACCCGGAAGCAGCTTTAAGCATTTTCCCCAGGTCTAAATAGAAGAGGATGTTTTTTCTTCTGTAAAAAGAAATCCAAATAGGGTGTTTTTTTTGTCCCTTTTATTTTTATTTTATCCATTGAAAGAGAAATAAATATTTATTTGTAGTCTATTTACAAAACTTTTTCACCTGTCTTTATTTTTAATTTTCCCCCATAATTTTGTGATATGGGTATTAGCATTTATTACATTATACACAAAAAGAAAGGAAAAGAAGAAAAAATTCTGATGATAATTTCAGAGAAGAAACAAAAGTGGGAGAAACAAGCCTTAAATCTGGACCATGACCATACATGGAAGGTAAAACTTTTATTCACCACCTTCGCTGGGTGACACCTAAAATATTTCAGGATTTGTGTCAGGATTAAATTGTAGTTTATACTTCACACAACCTCTTAAGGTTGATATCACCACTGACATTTTATAGATGATAAAATTGATATGAGGAGATTTTAAGTAGTTTTCCCTAAATGTCCAGCTTAATTATATATGTATATAAAACCTTTTAAAATACATACCCTGTAAACCAAACCCATTGCCACAGAGTTGATTCCAACTCACAGCTACCCTATATTATCTCTCAACTATTTGGAACTGGTGAATCTAAAGGGTGGTACACTTTTTAATGACATAGAACAGAAAGAGAGAGAAAAAGGAAAGAAGTAAAGGAAGGGAGGGAGGGAGGAAGAGAAAGAGAGAGGGAGGAAGGACGGAAGGAAGGTAGGAAGAAAGAAAAGAAAGTTATTAAAATAGAAATTCTCTGTATATAGTAGAGGATCAACAATATATATAAAAGAATTTTTATTCCCAGATGAAATTGTTTTAGTGTTAAAAATTTATTCATTTTAGCAAATTCTTGTGTTTATATTTCGTCATATGTCCTGACTCTAACATATTCTCATTCAACAGTGAGTTATTCTAAAAGAAATGAATGATAGAAGAAGACATATACACTATCACAGAAAAATGGCTTCTCAGAGCCTCCTAATGAACTCCAATTAAAGTATTGCTCCCAATTCAAAAGTATCTGTTCTTAGGAGATTTTGCTTACAAAGAAACACCCATGTTGTCTCCTTAGTAAGTCAGGGTGTACATATTATGTAAAGGAATATCCTCCAATGGCTTCCAAGTTTGAAATAAATTACATATCATCATGACATGTATTGCCTTGCATTGTTGTTGTTGTTAGTTCCCTCAAGTCAGTTCCAAGTCATAGTGGCACTATGTACAACAGAATGAAACACTGCCAGGTCCTGTGTCTTCTTAGGTCTTCCTTACTCATTGTCCAGCTTTCACGTGCATATGAGGCAATTGAAAACACCGTGGCTTGGATCAGGGACACTTTAGTCTTCAAGGTGACATCTTTGCTTTTTAATGCTTTAAAAATTTCTTTTGCAGCAGATTTTCCCAATGCAATGCATCATTTAATTTCTTGACTGATGTTTCCATGGGTGTTGATTGTGGATCCAAGTAAAATGAAATCCTTGACAATTTCAATCTTTTCTCCATTTGTCATGATGTTGCTTATTGCTCCACTGATGAGAATTTTTGTTTTCTTTATGCTGAGGTGTAATTCATACCTAAGTCTTTACAATCTTTGGTCTTTCTCAGAAGTGCTTCAAGTCCTGTTCACGTTCAGCAAGCAAGGCTGTGCCATCCGCATATCATAGGATGTTAATGAGTCTTCTTCCAATCATGATGCTCTGTTCTTCATATAGTTCAGTTTGTTGGACTATGTGGACTGCATACAGATTGAATAATTATAGTGAAAGGATGATGCACACCTTTCCTGACTTTAAACCATGCAGTAGTAGCCCATTGTTCTGTTTGAATGACTGCCTCTTGATCTATGCAGAGGTTCCCCATGAGCACAATTAAGTGTTCTGGAATTCCCGTTTTTTGTGATGTTATCCATAATTTGTTATGATTCACAGAGTCAAATTCCTTTGCATAGTCAATAGAACACAGGTAAACATCTTTCTGATATTCTCTGCTTTCAGCCAGGATCCATCTGACATCAACAATGACATACCTATTCCCACATCCTCTCGAATCCAGCTTGAATTTCTGACAGTTTCTGTCAATGCACTGCTGCAGCCACTGTTGAATGATCTTCAGCAAAAATTCGCTTGCATGTGATATTGATGATAATTTCTACATTTGGTTGTTTTGGAATAGGCATATGTATGGATCTCTTCCAGTCAGTTGGCCAGGTAGCTGTATTCCAAATTTCTTGGCATAGACATATGAGCACTTCCAGTATTGCATTTGTTTGTTGAAACATCTCTATTAGTATTCCATCAATTCCTGTAGCCTTGTTTTTCTCTAATGCCTTCAGTACTGCTTGGACCTCTTCCTTCAATACCATTGCTTCCTGATCATATGCTGCCTCCCGAAATGGTTGAACATCTACCAATTCTTTTTGGTGTAGTGACTCAGTGTATTCCTTCCATCTTCTTTTGCTACATTTTGAGTTGTTCAATATTTTCTCTGTAGAATCCTTCACTATTGCAACTTGAGGCTTGAATTTTTTCTTTGGCTCTTTCAGCTTGAGAAATGCTGAGGGTATTCTTCCCTTTCGATTTCTAACTCCAGATCTTTGTATATGTCATTATAATACTTTGCTTTGTCTTCCATAGCTGCTCTTTGAAATCTTCTGTTTAACTCTTTTACTTCATCATTTCTTCTGTTCTTTTTAGCTACTAGATGTTCAAGAGCACATTTCAGAGTCATAAATCTTATGACATCCATTTTGATCTTTTCTTTCTTCCCCTTTTAATGACCTCTTGTTTTCTTTGTATGTCTGATGTCCTTGATGTCACTCCACTACTCATCTGGTCTTTGGTCATTAGTGTTCAACATGTCAAATCTATTCTTGAGATGGTCTCTAAATTCAGGTGGGATATACTCAAGGTCATACTTTGGCTCTCATACACTTGTTCTGATTTTCTTCGGCTTCAACTGGAACTTGCATATGTGTAGTTGACTGTTCTGTAGTTGGTCCCGGCCATGTTCTGACTGATGGTATTGAGCTTTTCCATCATCTCTTTCCACACAGGTAGTCAGTTTGATTCCTGTATATTCCATCCGGTGAGGCCCACACTTATAAAAAATAAAAAAAAAATACTTGCTGTTTATGTTGTGGAAAAAGTTATTTGCAATGAAGAAGTCGTTTGTCTTGCAAAATTCTATCATGTGATCTCTGGTATCATTTCTATCACCAAGGCCATATTTTCAACTACTGATCCTTCTTTGTTTCCAATTTCTCATTCCAATAACCAGTAGTTATCAATGCATCCTGATTGCACATTCCATTAATTTCAGACTGTAGAAGTTGGTAAAAATCTTCAATCTCTTCATCTTTGTCCTTAGTGGTTGGTGTGTAAATTTGAATAGATTGTATTAACTGGTATTCCTTGTAGGCATATGAATATTATGCTATCACTGGCAGTGTTGTACTTCTGGATAGATCTTGAAATGCTCTTTTCAGTGATTAGTGCACAGCTATATTCATTGCAGCACTGTTTACAAAAGCAAAAAGATGGAAACAACCAAGATGCCCGTCAACAGATGAGTGGACAAACAGATTATGGTATATTCACATAATGGAATATTACACAGTGATAAAGAACAACGATGAATCCATGAAACATCTCATAACATGGAGGAATCTGGAAGGCTTTATACTGAGGGAAATTAGTCACAGAAGGACAAATATTGTATGAGACCATTTTTATAAGAACTCAAGAAAAGATTTAAACACAGTAGAAAACACTCTTCGATGGTTGCCAGTGTGGGAAGGGATGGAGAAGGGTTTTCACTAATTAGATAGTAGATAGAATTATTTTAGGTGAAGGGAAGGACAACACACAATGCAGGGGAAGTCAGCACAACAGGACTTATCCAAAAGCTAAGAAGTTTCCAGGATACAACCAAACATTTTGAGGGACAGAGTAGCAGGGCGGAGGTCTGGGGACTATGGTTTCAGCGAACATCTAGGTCAATTGGCATAACAAAGCATATTAAGAAAACGTTGTGCATCTCACTTTGTTGAGTGGCGTCTGGGGTCTTAAAAGCTAGCAAACTGCCATGTGAGATGCATCAATTGTTCTCAACCCATCTGGAGCAAAGGAGAATGAAAAACACCAAAGACACAAGGAAAATATTAGCCCAAGAGAAAGAAAGGGCTACATAAAGCAGAGACTCCATCAGCCTGAGACCAGAAGAACCAGATGGTGCCTGACTACCACCAATAACTGCACTGAAAGGGAACATGGCAGAGAATCCCTGATGAAGCAGGAGAAAAGTGGGATGCAGACCTCAAATTCCAGTAAAAAGACCAGACATAATGGTCTGAGATGGAGGTAACCCAGAGGTCATGACCCCCAGACTGTCTGTCAGCCAAAACTAAAACCCATTCTTGAAACCAACTCTTCAGACAAAGATTAGACTATAGGACATAAAATGATACTGGTGAGGAGTGTGATTCGTAGCTTAAGTAGACACATGAGACTATATGGACAGCTCCTACCTGGAGTCAAGGTGAGGAGGGAGAGGAGAATAGGAGCTGGTTCAATGGACACAGGGAACACAGGTGGAGAGAAGGAGTGTGCTGTCACATTGTAGTGAGAGCAGCTAGGGTCACATAATAATGTGTACATAAATTTTTGCATGAGAAACTGACTTGGATTGTAACTTTTCACTTAAAGCACAATAAAAAAAAATAAAAGAAAATCTAGTATAGACTCATAAACAACTTTTATGACCTTCGGGAGATGATGCTTTTCTTCTAAATTTATATCCTAAGATTTGCTAAAGCAGTGCATCTGCTCCCGTTGAGGAGCTGTATTTCTTCCTTGGGTGTTCTGTGCACAATAATGCCAAAGCAAACTTTCTCGAAGTCAGGTATCATTACCTGGATCTTCTGCTCAGAAATCCACGATGAATTATCATTGCCAATTACTAGCTACACAAAGTTATTTTAATTCATATATATATATATATATATATATATATCTTCAGTTTCTCTACTATGCATTCCTTTCTACCCCCTCACCCAATTTCCAAAGTTCTAGTTAACCAGAACTTTTACTGGAGCATCTATATGACATGGTCATTGTAGCTGCAGTGACTCTGCTCAAGCTTTCCGCAAAGAAGAAGTGCATTCTGTCACTCTGGTTCCCTGATGCCTGGCTGACACAAAGTATTGCACAGTGGCACCTTCTCTTACTCATTTCTCTTTTTTTGAATTTTTTTTTTTGTATTTAAAACTCAAGTTATATGATGATTAAGTAATAGAAATGTTATAAATTTAAAAAGAAAAAGTATAGAGAGTATAAAGAGATTAAGAATGAGAGCATGAGATGAGACAGTGAAAGATTTCAGGCCCTTCCCACCTCCCTGTCACAGCTGGCAACCCCCAATAATCTTTGGTTTCTATATATTTGCTTATTTCATATAAGTAAGATCATACAGTAGTTGTTCTTTTGTGACTAACTTTCTTCAATCAACATGATGTTTTCAAAGCCTAGCAAGAATTTTCAAATTCCAACTATAGCTAACCTCAGTTTCTGCTATCATTCCCAGTTCTCCATCCTTTCTCCAACTAATGTACCCCCTTTGTCTTTTCTGTTGCTGCCCCATTCTGCCTTTCAGTGGCTGAGCCCTGCTTTCTGCTCCCTCCTTGGTCTCTGTATCCCTCTAACACACTACTGGCAGGTTCCGTCTCTGGATCTTGTCTCTGGAGCTTTCCCTCCATCCAACACATACGACCTAGCTCTATCTCTTTCTGGATCCTGAAGTCTACAGTCCTTCCCACATATTCACAAACATACACAGACCTTTAGGTTGACATAGGCAACCCACCCAGACAGAACCAGTCAAGGTGGTTGTGTGCTGTCTATCTGAGGTTTCTGGCATCAGGTTCTCAGATACGGACAGCTCTTTCTGCCTCACGCTGAAGGAGTTTCTCTAATAAGGACAAGGGCTTCTATTCTGAGAAAAGCAATTTTAATCCCCTACTGTAGCTTGGTTAAGAAGGGTACAAGAAAGAGGTATACATGTAAGAGTCTTAACTAAATATACGCATTCTTCTCTTAAGTATAACTTCTCCGTAAAACAGCCTTTCAGTAAAAGAGGTTGAAAAGAGGTGAGCATTGCTCTCGTTTGAGTGCTTACACCCCAAATTTACTAAGAAAATCACCCTTATAGAAAAATTCTTTCAATGACGTCACACATTTATTATGAAGTTTCAGGGGAATGAGGTCATGTCTAAGTTCCAAAGGAACAAATTCATTGGAATTCAATAAATGTGGAATTAAAGAAAAACAACTTCTTAAAAAATGAACTACCATAAACAGTCCCACTTTACAATGGAGATTTTGTCTTCCATAGCAGTGCCCCCAAAAGGTGGTGGGTCTCTGTGGAAGAAGAAAGAAAACATGGGGTCTGCAGAGGTGGAGGCTGTGGTGATGGAGAGGCCTCCAGGGGTCCCTATGACGAAAGCTTTGGGCTCACAGGTGAGGATAAGGACCTTGAAAGCTCAACTAAATCTACTCTCTATTCTCAGAGGTGTCTATCCAAGAGGAAAATGCCCAAGAGTCAACAACATCCCAAACAAAAAGTCAAAGCTCCAGGCCCAGGAAGATTCCAAAACAATCCGAGAACCCTTCTCCTTTATCTTCCACCGAGCAGACCTCTCACTCCTCCAGCTATGGGGTTGCCCCAGGAAAGCCATGGGTCAGGTGCGCATATTTCACCCAGGTGCGCACAGTCAAGGGGGTGGCGGTCGCCTGGCAGACCAAAACCTCCTTTGCCCCCGTGGGAAAGATGCCCCAGGTCTTTGAGGCCATCGGCTCTGCCACCAGACTGGCCAACACTGAGTCCCTGGTCAGCAACCTGGAGCCCTGGCAGGAGGGGCCCAAGACCTGTACCCAGGAGCCCACTGACCAAGGGGAAGAGCATGGGGAGAGCCCCCGCGCAGCCACCCCAGAGTGGCTGGTGACCCGTGAGCACGGCTTCCGCTGCGTGGCCTGCTGTCACGTGTTCGAGTCCCGGGAGGCCCTGGTTGCGCACACGGCGCATGCTGTGAGCCAGGGCTTCAGCTGCCAGGTCTTCGTTGAAGAGCTGCTGGAGAGGCGGCTGCCAAGCTCAGTCCAGTGCAGGCCCCAACGCTGACACCAGCTGGCCAGGCGTTGCCTGATGGCCGCCAAGAAGAGGGAGGTGAGGGAGAAGAGAGCGGTCTGCAGACGCCTGGAGGAGCAGCTGGAGAAGCAGAGAGAAGAACTGAAGAGGGTGAGGCACCAGCTGGACAGGCTGCAGAGGCAGGCCAGGCCGCAGAAGGTGCAGCACCAAGACCAGAGGGGGAAGCGCCTAAAGACCTGTTAGCACCCTGGGACTAGGAGGAGCAGGGCCTTTGGGATGGAAACCTGGGCCCTTCAGGAGAGACCTCCATTCAGGTTCGTTTAACCCAGCTTCCCTGGAAGATCCTACCCTCCTTCCCCTGTGACCACCACCCTTCCACCCCAAGGGCACAAAGAGCTCCAGCCCTAAGGGGGATCTGGATGGAAGAAGCCCCACATAGCTGACCACAGACACCAGGTCCCCTCAGAGGCTCCACTGGCCCAGGAGAGGACAGGACGGGCCTCATCTTGATGGTGAGGTCTTGGGACCCTAAGGATGAGCACAGCATAAGTAGGGAAAGGGAAATGGGATTTCAGTGGGACTTGGGAGGCTAAGGGGGACCCTGGTGAGGTGTGATGGTGAAGGGGGTATCACTGAGTTCTTTGGAGGAGAAGGAATCAGAGAAATTGCAGGGTGTCAGGAAACCTGCCTGCAGGTGAGCAGTGGGCATAAAGCCCTAAACCAAGGACTCTGGGTCCCTTCCCAGCAGCATACAGGCAGAGAAAGAGGTAGGGCTTGGCAGGAGGAGTGGAGGGCCCAGTGAAGGAAAACGAATTCACCCCAGCCATGTCTTCTGGTCTCCTATGGTGAATTTGGGGTTATGATTAGGATGCACTGTTGTTGCCTCATTAGGGGAATGTAACTGGGAGGTGGTGTAGAAAAATCCCCCTGGGTGTTAACCATTTCTGGGTAAGAGTTGATCCAGGGCTTGCAGGGTATTTCTTGTAGAGTATGTCCTCGGGTAAGGGGCAGAGCTTTGGAACTTCTTCTTCTCCTTTAAATAAAGCTGTACATTCTGGTTTTTGACACGTCAATAAATCTTGTTAATTTTTTTTTTTTCCTGTGGTCAAATCTGACCTGTCCCGAGGTCAAAGAACTGGAAGAAAAAGGCTGTCTGAGATGAAAGAAGCAAAAGAGAGGAGAGACTTCTGAACCTGGGGAGAACAGCGAGAACACATTTGACCAGAGGTATGGATGGAAGAGGCAAATTCAGGCCCAGACTCAACAGTGGACAAAAAAGACCAAGTCTCAGTCACAACATCAAATCCCAGGTGTGGGGAAGCCCTGGACATGACAGGGATGCATCCATCTCTCTGGGAGATGAGACCGCACAGGGCAGAGGAAAGGAGGGCAGGGCCTCTAGGACGGGCACCTCCATCCACAGGCTGTCCTGTGTGTATGCCTCAGAGTGACAGAGACAGCTCCTGTGAGGGAGAGGGTCACAGGCAGAGAAGAGCCAAGGTGTTCAGGCCAGGTAAATTCTGCAGTCTCCTAAGGATCCAAAACAAAAAATCAGAGATTCTCAGAGGTATCAGAGTGGGAGGGGTTGGCATTCCCAGGCTGGGGAGAGGCTGGCTGGGGAGGTGCTGCTTTCTGAAATCTTTTGATCAACGTCTTTCTTCTTAAAAGCTACCTTCCCAGTTGATGTCCTCTTTTATGCTCTAGGCTCAGACCTCAAAGGGCCTCGAATGCACAAAGGCGGGTTATACAGTGGGTCAAGGCAGGGAGGAAGTGGTACCAGCACATCCAGGAAAGAGAATTTTCTGGAGCGCCATGAGTTACCTAGTGAATCGCACATGGTGTCCAGCCTTCTACATTTAGCTGTAGACATGTGCTTGCAAACGTGTTTGGGGGTTAATTCTACTGAGTTCCCAAAATTATTTTTGGTCATTTCCAGTTATAGAGACCAGAAGAGCTCACTGGTTCCAAGAACAAGAAGAAATGCACTGGATCTGATTATTACTGTCTGTGGTGTGCTCTCCTTCAAGTGATTCAAATCTTTTGTCTGTCATTATAGAAAATTTTCACCTATTTAAAATATCTAATGAAACACATTAAAATATACATGTATCTATGATGTTTATCAACTTCCAAAGTTCTGAAATTGTTTTTTATTACATTTTCGAGATTACAGATTTGTATGACAAAAAAGTTACATCAGGGTCCCACCCTCATATGTAATTTGCTCCCACTCCCACAAGGTATCCAATGTTAATAGACACATGTGTGTCCTTCCCTACATTTCTCTGCAGGGAAACATATACACAGTTATAGGTACACAAGTACATCTGCTGGAGTGTTTGCTTTTATGGAGACTTCGTCTCACTCTACCCACATTGCTCTCGCCCCTTCTTTCACTTGACATTCTACCTTGATTCTCTGTAAGTCATTAGATATGGCACTAACACTATATTTTGGGGTCTTTAACTTACATGAATAATTTAAATAGATGGTATCAACTCAGTACACTTTATCTGGACTTATACATGTTGTTGTTAAAAGCTATCAAGTCAGTTCTGACTCACAGTGACCCTAGGCACCACAGAACAAAACTCGGTCCGGTCATTGCAATCCTAATAATCGTTGCTATATTCGAGCACACTGTTGCAGCCACTGTATCAATCTCATTGAGGGTCTTCCTCTTTTTCCCTGGACCTCTGCTTTACTAAGCATGATGTCCTTTTCCAGGGACTGGTCCCTCTTGATAAGATGTCCAAAGCCATCCTTACTTCTAAGGAATATTCTGGCTTTCTCTGCTCAAGACAGATTTATTTGTCCATACATAACACTACTAATACAGAAGCATTATCATCCATGCTTTTTAAGTAGACTCTTCCTGCATGTTCTAATTCTCCTCCCCCTGTTCCTTCCCACAAGTGAATCCAAGGTAATTCAGATTAACAATGTAGTAAGTAGTCTCTCCTATCCTTGCTTAAACAAGCACACACAGACATACATGTATCCTCATCTTCTCATTTATACACACACATAAACATCAACAGGTATTCAAGCATATTCAAACAATTGATATTGTTTAACCCAGATGTGCTCATTTTATATACACTTCTCTGCACCTTGATTGTTTCAGTAATACTTCCATAATACTTCATAGAGATTTCTCCCACTCAACTACTACAACTCTTTTTCATTCTAAGGACTCCCTGTTTTATTGATGATGTAGCTTTACCATAAGTTCTCTATCATTCCACCATCAATGGACAAAGTTTGGTCATATTAATAATAACTATCCTTTCTATACTATAGGATTTGTTTCTGTGGAATAGACTCCACAGAGTGAGATTTCCAATTCAAAGAATGTTAAAAGTACACAGCCATGGCCATGTCTTTCCCCTAAAGGCTGCCATAATGCACCTTTCCAGCCACGTCTCAGGGTATCCTTCTCTCCACAGCCTAGCCAGCCGTAGGTGGCGCTGATTTTCCAATTGTGCCAGTTTCACTGGCAGTTTGATATTTTCTTAACTTGGACTATGTTTACTGGGCATGTGGATTTCCTCTGAATGAACTGTTTGAATTCACTGCTCATTGTTCAAGTGCTTAACTTTTATCCTTCTGTGTAAAATGGAAATTGTTATTAAGCCTTGTCCTCTCCATTTCACATGATTTTCTATCATTTGTGTATCACATTTTTGCAAGTTTGGCCCCCAGAACAATCACTTGAGTCAGCACCATTTATTAAATAAATATAATTTTCTTGAAATGCTACCTTTGTAAGTTATTGTGACTTCTTAACAGATTTTCTGTTTCATTGGTCTACTTGTCAGCTTCTATGCTATGTAATATCAATTTGTTCTGTTACCCGAAGAGATAGACACCTGTTACTATCCTGCTTTTTCATGTTTTACTTTGGTAAAACCGCCCTGGTTTTGCAGCGATTAAGTGCTCAACTGCTAATCCAAAGAAAGTTTGGCAGGTCGGACCCACCAGGTGGCTCCAAGGGAGAAAGAGCTGGTGTTCTGCTCCCGGAATGATTACGACCTAGAAAACCCTATGGGGCAGTCAGATGGGATGGCTTTGAGTCCAAAATCGCCTCAAAGTCTCATAACAACAGGAATATTCCTTGTTATCTATTCTTTGTTATCTACTGTACTATTTGTAGCATATGATCACTGTATACAGTTCAAAACAACTATCTTAATATTCTGGCTAGAAATGCATTCCACTTATATATTAGTTTTAGGGACCTCCATTTAATTGACAAGACGTTCCATTTGAAAATATGGCATATTTTTGCATATATTCAGGTTTCATTTTATGTACTTTAATACATTGTCTTCCCTCATAGAGGTCCTTTGCTGCTCTGGTTAAAACAATGTTTTGCTAAATATTTTACAGTTTTGGACACAGTGTGGTACAGTCAAGTAGTAGGGGAAAGAGAACGGTCTGCCCTTCCCACCCTTGCCAATTTTATACCCTTATTCTATACTGGAGAGAAACCATTGATTTTGATGCATTTGTCTTTTATGCAGGTGTGTAATTATATCATCATTATTTTAAATATCTCTTTTAATACTTGTACTAGTTATTTAAATTTTCTAGTTCATTCCTTCACCTAAAAACTATGTTGAGTAATACCAAAATTTTTGTCTAGTTCCAAATTTATCAGAATGGGTTTAATATTTTTCCATTTATCTCACACCTGATAAGTTTGGGGATATTTTGTTATGCACCAATAGATAACTAATACTCTGAGCTACTGACCTTTATGGTAATCTACACACAACTTGTTTCTGACAGTTAAGTACTTCCACCTGGCCTCTGTTCAGCTGGGATACCATGATTTACATTGCTACTAGGCAGCCCAGCTCCCACTAAAACCTGAGCCTAGAGAGAATTGTTCTTGTTAGCTGTCATCAAGTCCTTTCTGACTCATGACCACCCCATGTGGGCATAGTAGAAGTGTTCAATAGGGTTTTCAAGGCTGTGATCCTTTAAAAGCAGATCGTCAGGACTGTCTTCTGAGGTGCCTTTGAGTAGGTTCAAACCACCAAACTTTGAGCTAGTATAGAACACTTAACTGTTTGCGGCGTCCAGGGACCCCCTGCAAAGGATACATATTGGTAAGCTCCAATTTGCTGGTGCTTCCCTCATCTCCGCATTCCTTATTCTTTTAATGAAATGGGTGTCCTTCAGGACCTCCAAGAAATGGTCTTATAGAAGACTAACTCAGACATGCCCACATATTGGAGGCTTTTATTCCCTCTTCCAACACCTGACACAGTAGGTCTGGTATTTCGATTTCATAGAATGTGGGCCGTTGCCTTTTCCAAACTTCCAAAAGCAATCCCACAGCATATTAAACCCATTTCCAGAACCCTTGCTATGGCAATAAATCCTTGTCAACAAACAAAGTCTACATAAGAATTAGAGTGTTTCCTTGAATGGACAACATTTTACATGCCCCCATAAAGAAAATGCCTCAAGGGCATGGTTTAAGAGTAAACCAAGGCATTTCCCATCACTCCTTACCTGAGAGGCTGTTTGTGAGGATTTCCTGACACACATGGCAAAGGATGTAGTAGACACTGCCTTCTTTTTTACCTCTTCCCTCCTAAACAAACAGAAACCTTTGCTAAGATGTCAGGTGTCAATTCCCAACTCCTCTTCTTATCCTGTATGTAAGTTCTGTAATGAGACCAGGACCCAGGCAGTATTTCCCATCTTTCAAAGTTTCGAGGTCCAGTGAAATCCTGTTACAAGTCACTAGATCAGCCCAGGAGCTGGAAGACTGAAATTCCTGGTCCTCTGACAAGTGGGAAGGGCAGGGTGGGATTGGGCAGAGCCTCCTTGACCATCACTTGCCCCAACAGGCTCTGGAGGCTGCTTCATGTTATAAGTCAAAGGCCCTTCCAGGCCAGTCGCATAAGAGCAGGGAAAGGCTTTTTCCATTGAAAGAAAAGATGGGCTCAGGAGCAGCAGGTTTGAGGCCATTCAGCTTCGGTCAGCTTTGCGGCTTCAGGACATCCTGGCCGCTGGTCACCTTCACAGCTGGGCCTTTATACCTTTTCACCTCTCTCTCCCTCCCATTTTTCTCCCAGTACCATGGGCTGTGGCTTCTGCTAGTTTCAAAGATTTCAGTGTTTCTGTAGCTCCTCGTCCCGCTCAGAGGAGGCAGGTTTGCAGGGTGTGAGGGACAAACCCATAGTGCTGCTTAGGTGTCCTTCAACAGAAACCCTCCTGAGGTGACAAGCTGTCCTGACTGATCCTGAGACCAAGACAGAGAGAAACTCAGGGAAAGGGTCATTGGCTTCTGCAAGTGTCAGCGCTCTCAGGGTCATGTCCTGGGGTCATGCCCAATTGCAGGAAAAATGAACTGGCTCTGAACCAGTACACAGGCCCCAGAAGCCTCAGGAGGATTCTGTCTTAGTCTAACCCAGCACTGGGGAAATCCTCATGGGGTGGGAGCAGTGATATTCCTGGGATCTTTATTCTAAATTTTCAGAGCAGTTGATACAGTCTTGAGGTAGGAAAAGAGAAAGCTTGGGACCACAGGAGGGTGGCAAAAGAAGGAGCCTCTTATCACTCACTCCCTCTGGGGTCTTGTTCAGGTATTTTTTTTTAATGCAACTTGGGCTCCAGGCAGGCATTTATTGCTAAAGTTGTATTTCTCTGTTTTAATTTATGATATCTAAGTCAAATCTGGAGTCTTGAGCTCATTTTGATAATTCGTCTTTAGTCTGTGCAGACAAGAGTCCGCTCACACCCATAATGAGAGCAGAGGAAATAAATTCCTCTTGCTCCTCAAACTAAGAGTACCACACTTGGGGAGCTCTCCTAGGGCAGCGCAGGTGGTGAGTCCACTCTGGGGCCCTGGGAGGGGGATGGGGTGGGTGCCAGGCAGTGTGGCTTCTGTGGCTTCACCTTCTCCTCCGGTAAGTGCATCTCGAAGGCCTCCACATTCGGATCCTGACGCTAACCACAAGTTCCCACCCTTCTGTGTCCACTGTCTGGACCCAAGTCCTCACATGCCTCCTCTGCCCTCCTATCCCATCATATGCGCTGTGATCAGGCTCAAGTGTGTACCCTGGGTCTCGCCCTCTATGGCCTTATGCTTCCCCTAGTTCTGTTGGGACCTGCCAGACTGGTGGGTCTGAGGTCCAGGTGGGGCTGGGTGGGCTGGGACTGTCACAAAAGGCTCCTGAAGCCAGCTCTTTCCCGCTCCCCACCAGCTTGTGGCAGGGCTGCCTGGGACCTCGCGCCTCCCCCGGGTGCCCCTCTCTGAGCATCCCTGCCGCCCCCTCCCCTAGTTCTTGAGGCGCCTTCTCTTGATGCACAGGTGCAACTGGGCACCTCACCGCACTGAACCCGAAGTCGGTTCTCAGCTAGATTATAGACCTGAACCTGAAATGCACAACCTTAAAACCACTAGAACCAATAACTTGTTGTCATCTAATCCATTCCAACTCGTAGGAACCATAAAGGGCAGAGTAGAACTGCCCTATAGGGTTCCCAAGGAGCGCCCGGTGGACTTGAACTGCCAACCTTTTAGTTACCAGCTGTAGCTTTTAACCACTACTCCACCAGGTTTCTTAAAACTGCTAGATAGGTGTGAAATGAAAAAAGAAAAAAAAAGGAAAATAAAAAAATTTAAGAAAAAAAAAACAATTACAGAATACGTAAAAGAAAAAAATAACAAAACAAAAAAACAACTACAAAAAAATCACATAATATGAGACTGTAACCTCACATTATGGACTCAAGGAGGCTGGGTTGTATCTTTCTTTGCAAATAAGTCTTTGCAAATAAGTACTAAGGGAATTGGTACCAGGAGTAGATACACACTCTCACTTCAGGAAAATGGAAAATCTGGGATTAATTGACCTGGATCAGGTGGAAAACAGTGATAACCACATAATATTTAAAGATGAAATCCTAACAGCCTAAAACATGCAGTGGAAATTTTTCTAAGTAAAGTAACATCAGAAGAGGCCTTTAATCACTACACAAAATGGGTCAGTAGTTCAAGATCTCCCTACAAAGATGGAATCAACTCGATGGCCAACTGGTTTTGGGTTTGGTAGATCACTTTTAGGCAGGTTCCAGCAAACATGCAAAAAACAGATCATTTCAACCTTGTACACAGTCAATAAAGAAGAGAAAGCTATGAGATGCTCCCCAACTTGTTCCCTAAGGCGACTTTAATATTGATACCAAATTAGAAAAGGAAGGTTGAGAGAAGTTACAGGACAAGCACACTAAGCAATTGAGATGCAAAAACCTACATAAAATGCTGGCAAAGAAATCCAGCAAAGTATAAAGCACGTAATATGCGAGCATCAAGGGGGTTTATTGTTAGCATACAAGTTTGAGTGAACGTTAAAGATTTAATAATTTAATTCACCACATGTGTAGGTTAAGGAAGAAAAGACATAGGCTCACCTCAAGAGACGGTGAAAAAGCAGTGATAAAATCCAACCACACTGAGACATAAGAACTCTGAGCAAACACGGAACAGAAAAGGAGTTCCCGAATGTGGAAAACTACAACTCGCATGATAGTTCCTGGTGAAATATGGGACATTCTCTTTAAAATTAATTAGAAATAAAATAAGGATGCTTTCTCTCATTATTTCTATTAAATATTTAACACTGGAGTACAAAAAGAAAAACATATAACTCTTATTATTCATAGATTATAGGAATGTCTCCACAGAAAAATTTAAAAACCATAGAAAATATTAGAATTAATATTAGTTAATCATAAATACAAAGTAAAAAATAAAGTGAATGTCTCTGCAGCAGCATCAAGGCAACTCTGTCATAGCTCTCCGTGAAAGCAGAGGACACTGACAGGGAAACAGCAGGATCCAGGTGGGCTAGACCACGGAGGGGAGAGCACTATTTTACACCGGGCTGGATTTATAAGCACAGGTATGTGTGTTAGTTACCTAGTGCTGCCGTAAGAAAAAAAAAAAAAAAACACAATTGGGTGGCTTTAAAGAACAGAAATTTATTTTCTCACAGTTCAGGAGGCTACCTGCCTGAATTCAGGGCACGGCTCACGTCTACTTCAGCTTCTAAAAGCTTCCAGCCACCCTTTGTGTTCCTGGTCTTGTAGATGCATCTGCTCTGTTGTCTGTCTTCCTCTGCCACTGAGTGTGTCTGTGTCTATTCTGCTCTTTGTATAACTCAGAAGGGACTAGGTTTAGGACCCAACCTACACTGGTATGGCCTCATTAATATAATTTTAAAATCCCCTATATCCAAATCAGGTCACATTTACTGGTACAGTGGTTAGGATTTCAACATACCTTTTGGGGTTACACAATTCAGTCCATAATAGTGCCCTCACCAGATACTCTGGACTGAGAATACTAGCATGAGCAGTTAAGAGTGGTTCTATTTTTTTTTCTGCATTAGTTGTTTGTAACTTGTCTCAATGGTCACTCATATGAACTTTGGAGCAACTTTTATGAAGACCCTGACCAACCTTTTGTACCCATGTCCATTGTATGGAAAAACACACAGACTCCCATCACTGAAGCCTTGGGAAATTCATTGATAAGTGTGGGGAATGGAGTTGGGACCAGAATTGTTTCGTGGCCTTGATAACATGGCATAGCTGTTAGATACCCACATGGAGATGTCAGGTAATAATACTAACAGCTAACACTTACTGAGTACATGCACTGGTGCCAGGATTCTTGTAAGGGCTTCTCCTTTCCTAAGATATTTGTTCTGCATGATAGCCCTATGCGGAATGTATCATTATAATGCACATTTTATACATGAAGAGGCCGATACAGAGATTTAAGCTTCTATTTGAGTATAAGTCTGGACCCAGGAGGAGTTGAAATGGCTGGAGGTGTGAATCTCACATCCTCAGCTACAGACCGATGGCTGTGGACTCACTGAGGCATCTCAGAGAGAGGGTGTCAACACAGAGAGAGGACTAAACACCGAGCCCTAGGGCACCCTGACGCCTACAAGCTGGCCAGGTGAACCACAGCCAACAAAGCTCTCTGAAGGTCAGTGTGGTTCCTGGAAGGTGGTCTGTCCTTTCTCTAGGCCGAATTTCCCCACTGCCCCTCCCACCCGCACTGCCTTGTCCCCTTCCTAATAGCAGGGACAGTGTGTAACTTTCACCACTGCCCAAGATTCCAAGGTTACAATAACATTGGTATGGAAAGCAGAATGATGGAGTCAGGAAGCCTGGTGGTCACATGCAACCAGTTGGAAACAGAAAAGAGCAAATAAAGACGGGGAGAAGACCGTGAGCCAGAGGACTAGGAGAAATGAATATTTCCTGAGTGCTAAGTAAGGCTGGGCGTCTGCTAGTGGCATGTAGTTCCTCATTTAAACTTCAGAGGGACACAATGAGTGGAATAGACATTGCTATCCACTTTCATCATGCAAACATTTTATTATCTTTGATTTTAACAGTAACTTCTTACAAAAACAAATGAGAAAATAGAAAAAGAGTATAATAAAAGAATAAAAAAAAGAAAACATCTCATCAATTCAGTACTATCATTTTGCCTCAGCAGCTACACATTTTTGTTGTTGATGTAAATATAACACACAACCTTTGCCAAGTGAACTGAGTTGTACAGGTGTACACACTATTGACAGGAATTACATTAATCGGCTGTGCAACCCTACCCTTAATCTGTGTGATTTTTCCATAATTGTAAACAGAAACTCAGTTTCCATATGCAATAAAAAAAAATACAATAACACCCCTTTATTCCCTCCCTCCTGTCCCTGGGAACCCCTATGAACTTTCATCTCTATACATTTGCCTGTTTTTGTAAAAGGCATGCTTTTTAATTTGAAAGTTCATGACAAGCTACAAGGGTGAATTCATGTGGAAGCAGAAGTTATTTGCAATACATACATCCTACTACAAACTTGGTTCTAAAATATGCAAAGGATGATTCATAAAGAAAAAAAAGAATTCAATAGAAAGACAAGTAAATACTTGAACGCTCTCTAAAAGATTTCTGTATGGCCAACATGCATATGGAAAGGGACTACATCAGTTATCAGAGGAATTCTAATAAAAGCTCACAATGTGATCCTAATCCTGCACACCAGAATGGCTAAAATAAAAAAATAAAAAAAATGGAAATACCAACTATTTGGTAGAACATGGAGCAACTGGAATTCTAATCTACTGCTAGTGAAAGTGCAATTTGGTACAACCACTTTAAAAATGCTTTGGCCATATCTACTAAAGCTGTGAACATCCATATATTCTATGACCCAGCAATTCTACTTCTAGATACATACCCAATAGAAATGGGTACATATGTTCACCAAAACACATAAGTCTAACCATCTGCTAAGGAATGAACACCCTCCTTCTGAATGCCTAACTTTTGTTTTTAATTGTTCTTTAGATGAAGGTTTACAAAGCAAAGTAGCTTCTCATTAAACAGTTAGGACATATATTGTTTTAAGACATTGGTTACCAACTCTAAGACATGTCAACACTCTCTCTTCTTGACCTTGGGTCCCCTATTACCAGCTTTCCTGTCCTCTCCTGCCTTCTAGTCCTTGTTCCTGGGCTGGTATGCCCCTGGAGTCTCATTTTGTTTTATGGGCCTGTCTAATCTTTGGTTAAGGGTGAACCTCAGGAGTGACTTCTTTATTGAGCTAAAAGGATGTCTGGGGGTCATATTCTCAGGGTTTCTCCAGTATCTGTCAACCTAGAATTCTGGGTTTTTTTTTTTTTTTTTTGAATTAGGATTTTGTTCTATATTTTTCTCCAGTTCTGTCCTGAATGCCTCACTTAAAAAGCACTATTCTCGTCTGTTCTAAGGTGATGTCCATATATAATGATAAGCTTACAAAGAAAAGTCTAGAGCTTTCTGTGAAATGCAGCAGCAAATCTCTAGAGGCTCATGTTCGTATAGCTTCTGTTCCCTCTGGAGCTTCTCCTTCTCTCTGTCCTTCTGCTGGGCTGCACCACATGGAACCAGTTATAAAATTCAACCTCATCTTATAAATTCACAGGAGTCCTACTCACACAAAATTTTTATTGGCTATGAGAACAGGTGTGTAGATAAGGTATGCAAGGGATTTCTATTGTAGCAAAGCAAAACCTTAATATGAAATGGCTGGGAATGGCGGGCCTCCTTCTGTAAAAATGCTTTTCTACATGGAATATGGGAAAATGCAGTTAAGATATGGCTTATGCAAAAAGGCAAAACGGAGTGCTTGCAGCAATTTGGTAATCGTTTAGATCACCTGTAAAAATATTTTCATCCTTTTTCTCATAGCTTACAGGAAATGAAATTCCAAAAGGATCACATATTTAAAAGTAAAATACGTCACCATACAAATTTCAGAAGAAACTATGAGAGGTTTTGTTTTGCTTTTTGTTGGTAAAAGAGAAAGATTTTCTAAAAATCCCAAAGCTGTGAAGGCTAAAACTGGTAAGATACAGATATAGATGTTTGGCATATGAAAAACTATATGAAGAAAGCAAAAATACAGGCAAAAATCTGAAGAAAAATTCATAGGCCAAGGATTTGAAAGATATAGAGATGGTCAATAATCACATGATAAGAAGCTCAACCTCATTAGTCATTAGGGAAATGAGAATCAAAACCAAAACGCACTATTATTTCAAAACCACTGAGATGGCTCAAATCAACAGGATGGACAACACAAGTGGTGAGGATGTGGAGAAACTGGAACCCTCATACCTTGCTGGTGGACATGTAACGTGATCCAATCGCTTTGGAAAACAGTTAGGTACTTGCTCAGAAAGTTAAATACAGAGTTAGCATGCAACATAGCAATCCCACTCCTAGGTATGCATCCAGGACAACTGAAGCAT
The DNA here is from genome assembly GCF_030014295.1 of Loxodonta africana. NCBI lineage: Eukaryota > Metazoa > Chordata > Mammalia > Proboscidea > Elephantidae > Loxodonta > Loxodonta africana. The sequence goes on along the minus strand of NW_026975012.1, from coordinate 24,511 downwards.
GTTCACATAATAACTTACAAAAGAATTTTCATAGCAGAATTATTTATAAATAGCCAAAATGTGGAGAGAATCCAAAAGTCATGAATTGACAGATAAACTGTGGTATACTCGTAAAATGGAATATTACTCAGCCATTAAAAGGCATCAGGTACTAATACATGGCACTATATGGACAAACCTTGAGAACGTTATGCTAAGTGAACGAAGCCAAACAGAAATGACTGCGTGGTACATGATTCCATTTACATGAAATATCCAGAACAGACAAACCAACACAGACAGAATGTAGATTAGCAGTTGCTATGTCTTGGAGGAAAGGAGTAATGAGATGACTACTAATATGTAGGGCGTTTATTTACAGGGTACTGAAAATATCCTGAAGCTAGACAGTGGTGATTGTTGCACAACTCTGTCCATATACTAGCAACCACACGTGTAATTGTGCACATTATGAAAGGCAATGTTATGGCCGGTGAATTATATCTCAATAGAAATATTTGTGACTCCCGAAAGACTAACATTTCAGTTAAATATATAGAACCCATAAATCAGTAGGCGAAAAGAACCCATTTTACCATATCTCTCTCCAGCCAAAGTGAAGGGGGTACATTCTATTAATACATCTTATTTTTTTATCTCTTCATTAACAAGTTCTGTTCTCATTATACATAACTAGTCTCCATTTCTAATCATACATAACTAGTCTCCATTTCCTTGTGCCTGTTTTCACTATTGTAACTACATAAACGGAGCACTTCCATGGTTTTTATAAAAACCCACCCACTCATTCAATCAGACATATCATTTCTGGAAGCTTCTTAGGTGCCAGGAACTAGGACACTCTGACCAACACAGCAGACAAGGTCCTGCCTGCATGGGCCTTCTATTTTTGTGGAGCACTCAGATGATAAACCAGCCAAACAGTATGTAATGTTACCTAACATCAGGAGGGAGGCGTATAATTCTGGAGGTGTCCCAAGCTGTGTCTCTCTCATGAAGAGTTCCCTCTTGCCTCTGAACCCAGTGGAAAGTAAACACTTTGAAGGAACTGTGAGGTCAGTAAGTGTGAAAAGAGGCATTTCATTTCAGTTTCATTTTGTTGGTTTTACCTCCTATGCTGTCAACATTTTTTTAAACACTATCCTGCAGCTGACATCAACCACCCCCCAAAAAACAAAAACTGAACCCGATGCCATGCAGTCGATTCCGACTCACAGCGACCCTGTAGGACACAGTAGGGTCTCCAAGGAGTTCCTCGTCTTAGGAAACAAATAATGGACACAAATAATTCCTGCTTATGAGAATCTGAAAGTTGTTCACTGTGGATGTGTGAGGGACTCAGTAACACTTGCAGAGATTCCATGTGGGTGTGGTGCTCAAGTGTGAGAATCGGGGGGAATGGACCCCATGTGCACTTTGCATCCTTCTGGAGATTATGATACAACAAACATTCCCTCTTCATTGTCCTGCATCTTGTAAGAGAACAGAGGGAATTGTTAGGCAGAACCATTTGAAAATGCATGGCAAGAAATTTTATTGAAACATTAAATTCAAAATAAAATCTTCCTATGTTTTTCAACCTTCCCTACCTCATTTCAAGAGGTAACTGGACTCACAGAGTTAAAGCCCTGAAACTTCGAGACTCTGAAGAGTCTGTTGTAAGAGTCTCAGCTCATTGCAGTAATCACACTGAGGGAACTGGAACCCAAGGGAAGAGTGGGCGTCAGACAGCAGAGACCTACACATTGGGAAGGGGTGAGGCCTGCTTCTCGATAATGCCCTGGGGTAGGTGGCAGCACCTCAAAGGGTAATGCAGGCACACAAGTAGACAAACCACGTTACGGTGTTCCCAGCCCTGCCAAGGTTCTCATGGTCCATCTGAGAATGGAAGCAGCAGAGACAATGCTTCTAGAGAGATCACCCACATAGGCTGAGGCTATGGGTGTGTTAAAGATCTCCAAACCTTGGTCCTTCTTTAGACCCCGGGGTACCTAGAAAATAAACCAACACCAAATATACCCCTGCAAAGAAGTAAGGTTAAAATTTTACGCCAATTTTGTAAGCCGAGAGCTCTGAGTTGGAATTCAGTTTATTTAAAGAAATATCAAGTTTTCTTGCACACATGAATTTGTGCTGATTCACTTACAATTCATATTATTCATTCATCCATGAAGTCAGCAAATATTTACACTATAACAGCTATATGTGAGACCCTATGGCAGTTGCTCTTGATGATGAAATGACTCAGAGAATTTCCCTCAATGCCTGGTGAGAGAAACAGCCAAGTTAACAGTTGTATCAGTCATGTATTGCTGTGTAACAAATGACCCCAAATTGTCGTGTCTTAAAACAACAACAATTTACCAGCTCACAATTTTTCAAGTTGTCAGTTTGGAGCTCTTCTGATCTGGGTCAGCCTCAGTGGCTCACAACACGGCTTCCTCATGTGTCTACAATTTGCTTCCAGGTAGCTGGGAGCCAGTTCAGAACATCAAGTCAGTGAAACCGCTAGATCCTCCCTCCATTGGTCTTCCATCATCTAGCAGGCTGGCCTGAGGATGTTCCCATGAGTTCTCAGGGTTTAAGAGCAACAAAAGGGAAAGTCTCAATGTAAAGTCTTTCAACTCTCTCATTTTATCAGGTTTTCTACCATCCCAATGTCCAAAACAATAATGTCAGCCCCAACTGAGGGATGGAGAAAGACTCCTACTGCTAATGAAAGGCGCTCCAGAGTCTCATAGAAGGCATGGGCACAGAGAGAGGATGAATGTGTAGACATTTCTTACATCAACCACAAAAAGTAAATGCAATTGTGTTTTATACTGTGGTAAAGGGTTTTGCAGGTACAATGGAGTAGGGAGCAAGAAGTGAACAAATCTACCAGGAGGATATTTAGGGAAGTGATGTCTGAACCAAGTTGAGAATATGATTGGATAGTGAAGGCGTGACAAAAGGCCCGGGTCCAGGAAGCCCCATGTCTTCTCCAGAGAGAAGTCTGAGGAGACAGGCTGAAGCCACTGAGGCATTTGGTACATTTGTGACCAGATGCAGATCATCTTTTGTTCTACTGTTTTCCAACCACTCGTCCCTATTTATAGTTTGGAGTCATACAAGAGTAGACCCTAGCATTTCCCTGTTGAAAATTTATTTTCCTCTGAGAAGTCATCACCACCCCAATGTTCTTAATTGCTTCCTCAAATGCTGTCTCCATTTACCAGCTCCTTTTCTAAATGGGCTCCAGAGTGAAAGCAGAGCCTGGAAGATGCACAGGTCATGGACTTTCCCCAAGTCAACTCCTAAACCTCCCATTCTGGCTGACCACAAATTCCTGAGTCTTAGCATTTTATGGTGAGCTCAGAAGCCCAATCTGTTCCAATGGGGTCAGTTCTCTTAACCACCATGCTTAACCAGAGAGTAGGCCATCAGATGGGATGGGAGAGAAAATCTAGTCACGGGGAAGAGCCTGTGTGAAGCCTCAGAGGGTAAGGAGACCTGAGAGGTGTTCAGAGTGGACATTGTATGACCAGGGCTGGAGAGACATGATTCCAAGAGAGTCAAATGAGAAGTTTTGGAGAAATCAACTCCTGGTCACACTGTAACGATTCCCTGTACTCTCTCTCTCCCCACCAAGGGATAGTAACGACATGGAGGGCAGAGAAAAGTTGCAATTCCTTTTTTATATCTAAGCCCCCTTTTCCCAGTCTGGGACTGGCAGTATTCAAGCTCCTACTTGAACAGTTTCATATTTTTCTTTTTGCTGTGTTTCTATTTAAAGTGGGCCCATGGAACTGAGCAATGTCAGGAATGATGTCACACAGGGTTATGGAAGCCATGCCATTCATGCTGATCTCACCTACTCTTTTGGAGAGGGTGTCGATCTAAGATCCTGTGGGAGAGCACCTGGAACTACTCTATCATGGAAATTCTGGACTAAACCGGGGTCCCCAAGTCACCAAACAGTCATGTATCATGAAGAACTGGGAAAAGGGATAAAGATCCTTCAGAACATCATTATGATTGCACATCTTCACCCAGAGAGGATGAAACAGTGATACAGAAGGAAGAGGCCTTTCTCTAAGACTCTAGATAAGGGTGAGAGGAAAAATTGTCCCAGATTGATGTGTGTTACGGAACAAAGGGTCTGGTTTCCACCAGAAAAGAGAGCCATGATAGGACAAGATAAAGAAATTGGGAATGGATAAGGTCATAAGGAGGAGCGTCCTGCGAAAGCATTTCCTGTCATTTGGTGGGCAATTAACCAAATTCTGATATCAACAAGAAATGTAGGAATAAGTGAGGGATCAAGCTACAGAATTCATTGGGAGTTCGAGAGCTTTCCAGGCACTCTGTTGTTTAGGATCTGTACCTGGTGGAAAGGAAGGAAGCCAGTGGACAACTAGGGCAGAGAGTATAGGATGGGGGAAAGGGTGGTTAGAGAGAAGCGTACTTATTATATTTTCTAATGACATGATATTAATGTACTATGTGAAGAATTAAGAAAATATCTCAGGAGGTTCTGGGAGTGAGAAGTTGAAGGAGCCCAGAGCCCACATCATTGAGGGCAGAAGATGGCTTGGAGACTCCTCCCCTAGATTCAGGAACTCCCCTTCTCCTATGTCTTCTCCCCACATCTCCCGAAGGGCCTAAAAAACCCTCACAGCAAAGAGAGCTATAGGATAGAATTTTTTTACATTCCTACTTTTCTTAACCTGAATTTTGTCTAGGATCTTTAATTTGCCACTCCTTTCAGGGCAGTTTTGTTGCCCTCTCCACTACCATTATTTTTGCTACCCCCACCACTACTCCAGTGCTGCCCTCCACTGGCCCTATTTCCTTTTGCTTCCTAGGTTTCTAACTGGCCTCTAAAACCCTCTTGAGAGATCCCCTGCTGCAACTTCTGTCACGGAGTTTGCACTCCACTCCCAAGATGCTTCCATCTCTTTCTTCCTTAACTCGCCAATCCTACCTTCATACTCAGAAAAATACAGACCCTTATGTTGACATATACAACCCACCCACACACACAGTTGATGTGGTTGTGTCTTGGCTACTGAGATTTGTACCATCGGACTCTCAAATATGGACATCTCTTTTGGCCTCACACTGAAAGAGTATTTCTCATAATGACATGGTGAGAGCTCTCTGTTCAGGGAAAGGCAATCTTAAAGGAGAAGCTTTAAATTATACATAAATATACAAATTTTCCTCTAAGTATAATTCTTTGAATAACAGGTCTTCCTTTAATGGCCACATAAACCAGAGACGCCATCAGCCTGAAACCAGAAGAACTAGGTGGTGTGCAGCTACAGTCAATAACTGCCCTGACAGAGGATACTAGCAAGTTATAAAAATGATGGTACCCTCAAATACAGCCCTTATACTGAAAGAAAAGACCAATATGAATGTCAGAGATACTCTGAAACTTGCTCTTGAACGTAAAGTAGCTAAAGGAAATGAAAGAAATGATGAAGTAGAAGAGCTGAAGAGAAGATTTCAAAGGGCAGCTTGAGAAGACAAAGTATGATAATGACATGTGCAAAGACTTGGCGTTAGAAAAACAAAAGGGAAGAACATGCTTGGCATCTCTCAAGCTAAAGGAACTGAAGAAAAAAATCCAAGCCTCGAGAGACAGTAGTGAAGGATTGTACGGGCAAAATATTGAACAACACAGGAAGCATCAAAATAAGATGGAAAGAATACACAGGGTCACGGCACAGACACACACACACACACAAAAGCATGGGTCGATGTTCAACCATTTCAGGAGGCAGCATGTCATCAAGAGCTGATGGTATTGAAGGAAGAACTCCGAGCTTCACTGAAAGCATTGGCAAAAAACAAGACTCCAAGAACTGACAGGTACCAATTGAGATGTTTCAACAAACAGATGCAGCACTGGCCGAATAATTTAGCCAACCGATTGGAAGAGATCCATGTTTGTGCACATTCCAAAGAAAGTGATTCAACAAAATTCAGAAACTATCAAACAATATCATTAATATCAAAACCCAGTACAATTTTGCTGAAGATCATTAAAAAGAAGTTGCAACAGGAATTCAAGTCGGATTCAGAAGAGGATATGGAATGAGGAATATCATTACTGATGTCTGATGGATCTGGGCTGAAAGCAGAGAATACCAGAATACCAGAAAGATGTTTCCATGCGTTTTATTGACTATGAAATGGCATTATACTGTGTGAATCATAACAAATTATGGGTAACACTTCAAAGACCGGAAATTCTAGAACACTTAAGTTTGCTCATTTGAAACCTGTACATAGACCACGAGGCAGTTTTTCAGAGAGAACAAGGGGCACTATGTGGTTTAAAATCAGGAATAGTTTGTGTCAGGGTTCTATCCTTTCATCACATTTATTCAATCTGTATGCTGAGCAAATAATCCAAAAAGCTGCACTCTATGAAGAAGAACGTGGCACTAGGTTTAGAGGAAGATTCATTAACAACCTACGATATGCAGATAACACAAACTTGGTGAAAGTGAAGAGGACCTGAAGCACTTAGCGGTGAATATCAAAGACTACAACCTTCAGTATGGGTTGCACCTCAACATAAAGAAAACAAAAATCTTCACAACTGGACCAATAAGCAACATCATGATAAACAGAGAAAAGATTGAAGTTATCAAGGATCTCATTTTATTCGGTTCCCCAGTCCACGCTCATGCAAGCAGCAATCAAGGAATCAAATGATGTATTGCAAATCTGCTGCAAAAGAACTCTTTAAGCTGGTGACAAGCACAGATGTCACTCGGAAGGCTAAGGTGTGCCTGACACAAGCCATGACATTTTCAAACGTCTCATACGTATGTGAAAGCTGGACAATGAATAAGGGAAACCGAAGAAGAAGTGCTGCCTTTGAATTATGGTGTTGGTGAACAATATTGAGTATACCACAGACTGCCAGGAGAATAAACAAATCTGTCTTGGAAGAAGTACAGCCAGAATATTCCTTAAAGCACAGATGGTGAGTGTTTGTCTCACATACTTTGGACATGTTATCAGGGGAGACCAGGCCCTGGAGAAGGACATTGTGCTTGGTAAAGTAGAAAGTGAAAAAGAGGAAGACCCTCAGTGAGACGGATTGACACAGTGGCTGCAACAATGGGCTCTAGCATAATAACAAGTGTGAGGATGGCACAAGACTGGCCAGTGTTTTGTTCTGCTGTATATAGGGTCACTATAAATTAGAACTGACCTGATGACACCTAACAACAACAATACCCTGTTCGGTACACTGCCTGTCTCTTAGTTTGCTGTACTGTGGTGGTTTGGATGTTGCTATGATGCTGGAAGCTAGGCCACCAGTATTTTAAATACCAAGAGGGTTATCCATGGTGGACAGGTTTCAGTGGAGCTTCAAGACTAACACACACTAGGAAGAAAGACCTGGAGATTTACTTCTGAAAATTAGACAATTAAACCCTTACAGATCACAAGAGAATACTGTCCAATTCACTTGCTTTGGACATGTCATCAGGAGAGATTAATCAGTCCTAGAGGAGGATATCGTGGTTGGTGAAGAAGAAGGCCAACAAGGCTGTAGGAGACCCTTGGTGACATGGACTGGCACATTAGCCATAATGATGGAATCTAAATTGCTGGCACTTGTGAGGATGACACAGGACCTGGCAACCTTTAGTTCTGTGTTACCTAAGTTCACCATTAGTCGGAGTCACCTCAATGGCAGCTAGCAAAAAATTACTGTTTGAGAGGAGAACTGAGATATGAACTTGATACAATATACCAAATATTAAAATGTTCAAAGATCTCATGTTTACCATGAATGAATAGGAATTGAAAATACGACTTTCAAATAGCTAGAAGGAAAAAGAAAGTAAGAGAAATTTCATCATTCCAATAAAAAAAAAAACAGGAAAGGCAGAATAATAATAATAAAAAAAAACAAACAGTGAATATGAAGTATAGTATTGGAATTATGTCTAAATGTATGAGTAATAGCAAGAAAAAGGGATTAATACCTAAGGAAAAAACATGTACACTCAGCTTAGACTTGCAAATCCACCCATATCTTATTTATAAAAGAAAGTTAAAACATAATGATAGAAACTTTTAAATTATGTAAATGAAGAAATTTCTACTGTCTAATGACTACATGAACAACCCTCTGCCAGATACTGTTGATACAGAAATGATTAAGAAAAGATTCCTTGCAGTCTGGTGAGAGAAACAGCCCAGTTAACAAATCAGTTATCAATTGCTTGTATAACAAATGACCCAAAAATGAAGTGCCTTAAAAGAACAAGCAGTTACTTCGCTCACAGTTTTGCGGGTTGGCAGTTTGGGGTTCTTCTGGTCTGGGCCAGACTCAGCCGCTCTCGGCTGGGCTCCCTCATGTATCTGGAATCAGCCATGATGTCAGCGGGAGGGCAGAGGGTCTGAATTCTTCTCAGCGGGATTCTCTCTCTAATGGTCTCTTGTCATTTATTAGGGTGGCCTGGGCTGTTCCCATGGGTTCTCAGTGTTTGAAGAGCAGCAAGAAGGCAAGGAGGAGCCCTGGTGGTGCAGTGGTTAAGGGCTCAGTTGCTAAAGGAAAGGTAATCAGTTTGTACCCACCAGCTGCTCTGCAGAAGAAAGACATGGCACTCTCCTTCTGTAAAGATTACAGCCTTGGAAACCCTATGGGGCAGTTCTACTCTGTCCTTCAGGGTCACTATGAGTTAGAATATACTTGAGAGTGATGGGTTTCGTTTTTGGTAAGAGAGCAAGTCACGATGTGTCTAATTATATTCGGTCTCTGCTTCTATTGGTCTTTGTACCGTCCCAAAGGCCAAAGCAATCATAGATCAGTCCAAATTCAAGGACTGGAGGAAGAATCTTGCTCTTGAGAAAGGGAGCTATAAGTCATATAATATGTATGGATACATACATATTAGAACATGTGGCCATTTTTGCTATCCATCACAACATGTAAATGCAATCAAGTTTGTCCCTAGTTGTGGCAGAAGCGTTTCTTAAATACAATAGAGTGTGGAGCAGGGTGGGAAATTCTACCAGGTGTAGGGTTGGAAAGGCTTCCACCAGGAAGTGATGCTTGACCTAAATTTTGAAATACGAGTGGATGGTTAGGAGATTTTCTTTTTTTATATATTTCCAACCACTTGCCCACATTCTACCATCTGTCGTCTCACAAAGCGAGCCCTCTGCTCCCATGTTGACATCTTTCATTTTCCTTCAAATCCTCAGGCTCTCCTCTATCTACCAAGCACAACTTCCTAAACCCTGCCTTAAAATGTTTCAACAATTTGCTTCTTCCTTTTCTAATTGCCCCCTGGACAAAAAAGGAGATCAAGCAGAGGACAGTGGACCTTTCCCCGAGGGCTCTCCTAAGCCTCCCAGGCAGGTCTCAGTGCTTTTCTGTGATGATGTAATCCTACCCTTTTTAGTGGCTCCAAGGGAGAAGCATGTGGACAGGCCAAGAGGCTTCACACGGTTTAGAGTCAGGAGGTCAAGAGAGAGTGGCCTAGACACCACCACTGAGTGATGGTACCTCCAGGCAAGAGACCAAAAACTCCATTCTGCACGGATGGCTATGAAGGGTGAGTCTTTTGGAAGAGTTTTCTTTTATTTAATCAATAGATATATATTGGGTATCTCCTATGGGTGGGGTTCTGTCTCACTTTCTGGGACTGCCAAATATGAGGCAGACCTTGTCTTTGTCCCCAAGTTATTTACAACCCATTTGGAAGACACAAATTAGAAACTGAGCATCTCCTATGACTCAGTGCTATGATGGAGGATTACTAAAAGATTACTAGGTCCTCTGAATACATAAACCAGAAGCACAGACTGGGTACCTTGGGGGAGGAACCAGTCAACAGGAAGGGAGAGAATGTCTACTAGTCAGAGGGAACAGCCTGTGTGAAGCCTAAGTGGCAAAGGAGGCCTGAGAGGTGTTCAGAGTGGACATTGTGTTTCTAGGGCTGGAGAGATTTGATTCAGGGCCAGAGAAGAGGTTTGGGAGAAATAGCGACTCATTATACTCTTCTATTTCCTCAACTCACAGTTTCCTTCCTCTTAGATGTTGACTTCTTTAAGTGAACATTTCAATTCATTTTTAAGATATAATTTCCCTCCTCCCAGCCTCCTAGCCTCTCCCACAACAGTTGCCATATTTTTTCCTAGTGCGCTGTTTAGATTCAAACTGGGCCCTTGGAACTGAGCGATGTCAGCGATGATGTCACACAAGAGTTACTGGAAACCTTGGTGCTCACTCAGATCCTAACTGCTCTTTGGAGAGGTTGTGGCTCTGAGGTCTCCTGTGGGAGAGCGACTTTGGATACCAAATTACAAACGGTTCTGCCTAAATCAAGGTCCCCAACTTGTGAGAGTTTGGGACATCATCTCTACGTGGGAGGAGGAGAAACATCTTGCCGGTGACCATCCTTCGTGGTTCATCTTCACCCAGCCAGAATGGAGCGGCAATACATGAGGAAGAGGCCTTTCTCTAAGGCCCGAGGTAAGGGTGGGAGGAAAATTCAGTCTGTGCGATGGGTGCTGGGCAGCAAGGGGTTTGATTCACCCCAGAAACAAGGACCACAAGGGATCATCGAGGCTTTCACCTGAAAAAACTTCCTATCAATTAGTAAACAGTAAGAAATTATACTGTGAATAAATAAATGAAGGAATAAATATGTGAGTGAAGTATAGAATTCTACTGTCATCTGAGGGGCTTTCCATAACAGTAGCAGACAAGTCAGATTTGTGAACTCTCCTGCTTTGTTAGTGGAAAGAACGCAGGTGGGCAACTGGGGCAGTGGGTATAGAACCAGGGAGAAGGGTGGTTACAGAGACTTGTACTTAATTTTTTCATGAGAATGAATTAATATATCATGCGAATTAAAAAAATATATCAAATTTATCAGGAGGTTTTGGGAGTGGGTGGTGTGATGGAGCACAGTACCACACGTTCATTCAGAGTTCCCAGTCAATGTAAGCTGCCACAGTCCTCAGCCTGGACGCAGGCAGAAGAAGGTCCAGGAAGGCCCTGCCCCTCTAGCTCTAGGGATTTCCCTTCTCCTCCAAGGTCTCCTGACCATCTTTACCGAAGGGTTTAACATTTCTTCTAGGTAAAGACAGCTATAGTATAGATCGTTTTTTTTCTCTTGTAATTGCAAAGTTTTATTTTTTTAAATTGTGTTGAAAATATACATAAAACATAACTGAATAATTTCTAATGTATGAGTCAGTGATACTCATTACATTCTTCAAGTCATATAACCATTCTCAATATCCTTCTCCAAACTTTTCTACAACCATTAACATAACCTCAATGCCCCAGTGGAAAAACTTCCCCTTCCCCTGCCCACAACTGGCAATGACCAATAATCCTTGCTTTCTATATATTTGCTTATTTCATGTAAGTCAGATCGTACAGTATTTGCCCTATACTTAGGGCAAATACTAACTTACTCCATTTAGCATGATGTTTTCAAAGTCTAGCAGGAAAGAATTTTAAAATTCCAACTATAGCTAACCTTAGTTTCTGCTATCATTCTTAGTTATCCATTCTTTCACCGACTAGTGTGCCCCCGCCTTGTCTTCTTTGTTGCTGCCCCATTCTGCCCTTCAGTGGCTGAGCCCTGCTTTCTGCTCCCTCCTTGATCTCTGTATCCTTCTAACCAACTGCTGGCATGTTCCATCTCTGAATCTTGTCTCTCTCTCGAGCTTTCCCTCCATCCAACGCACCCGACCTAGCTCCATCTCTTTCTGCATCCTGAACTCTGCAGTCCTTCCCACAGATTCAGAAACATACACAGACCTTCAGGTTGACACAGACAACCCACTGAGACATACACAGCAGAGGAGGCTATGTGTTCTCCATCTGAAGTTCTCCCATCAAGGTTCTCAGATACGGCCATCTCTTTCTGCCTCACTTCATGTACTAAGGACTGGGCTTCTATTCCGAGAAAAACAATTTTCATCTTCTACTGTGGCTGGGTTAAGAAGGGTGCAAGGAAGAGGTAGACATGTAAGAATCATAACTAAATATACACATTCTTCTCTTTACGTATAACTCCTCTATAAAAAGCCTTTCAGTAAAAAGAGGATGAAAAGAGGTGACCATTGCTCTGGAGTATTTACCCTCCAAATTTACTAAGAATATCACCCGCATACAAAACATCAAGTCACACATTTATTATGAAGCTTCATGGGAATGAGGTCATTTCTAAGTTCCAAAGGAACAAATTCATTGGAATTCAATAAATGTGGAATTAAAGAAAAATAACTTCTTAAAAAATGAACTACCACAAACAGTGCCACTCGACAATGGAGACTTTGTCTTCCACAGCAGTGCCGCCAAAGGGTGGTGGGTCTCTGGGGAAGAAGAAAGAAACCATGAGGTCTGCAGAGGTAGAGGATGTGGTGATGGAGAGGCCTCCAGGGGTCCCTATGACCAAAGCTTTGGGGTCACAGGTGAGAATAAGGACCCTGAAAGCTCAACTAAATTAACTCTCTATTCTCAGAGGTCTCCATCCAAGAGGAAAATGCGCAAGAGTCAACAACATCCCATGAAAAAAGTCGAAGCTCCAGGCCCAGGAAGATTCCAAAACAATCTGAGAACTCTTTTCTGTCATCTTTCACCGAGCAGACCTCTCACTCCTCCAGCTACGGGGCTGCCCCAGGAAAGCCATGGGTCAGGTGTGCATATTTCACCAAGGTGCGCACGGTCAAGGGGGTGGCGGTCGCCTGGCAGACCAAAACCTCCTTTGACCCCGTGGGCAAGATGCCCCAGGTCTTTGAAGCCGAGCTCTCTGAAGAGAGCACCATCGGCTCTGCCCCCAGTCTGGCCAACACTGAGTCCCTGGTCAGCAACCTGGAGCCCTGGCAGGAGGGGCCCCAGACCTGTACCCAGGAGCCCACCGACCAAGGGGAGGAGCATGGGGAGAGACCCCGCACAACCACCCCGGTGTGGCTGGTGACCCGTGAGCGCGGCTTCCGCTGCGTGGCCTGCTGCCGCGTGTTCGAGTCCCGGGAGGCCCTGGTTGCGCACGCGGAGCATGGTGTGACTCAGGGCTTCAGCTGCTGGGTCTTCTTTGAAGAGCTGCTAGAGAGGCGGCTGCCACGCTCAGTCCAGCGCAGGCCCAGACGCTGACACCAGCTGGCCAGGCGTTGCCTGATGGCCGCCAAGAAGAGGGAGGTGAGGGAGAAGAGAGCGGTCTGCAGACGCCTGGAGGAGCAGCTGGAGAAGCAGAGAGAAGAACTGAAGAGGCTGAGGCACCAGCTGGACAGGCTGAAGAGGCAGGAGACCAGGCTGCAGAAGGAGCAGGCGCACCACCGAGGCCAGAGGGGGAAGCGCCTGAAGACGAGCTAGAACCCCGGGACTAGGAGGAGCAGGGCCTTTGGGCTGAAAACGTGGGCCCTTCAGGAGAGACCTCCATTCAGGTTCGTTTAACCCAGCTCCCCTGGAAGATCATACCCTCCTTCCCCCTGTGACCCCAACCCTCCCAACCCAACTGCACAGAGAACTCCAGCCCTAAGGGGGATCTGGATGGAAGAAGTCCCAGATAGCTGACCGCAGACACCAGGTCCCCTCAGAGGCTCCCCTGGCCCAGGAGAGGACAGGACAGGCCTCATCTGGATGGTGAGATCTTGGGACCCGAAGGATGAGCGCAGCATAAATAGGGAAAGGGAAATGGGATTTCAGTGGGACTTGGGAGGATTGGGGGGGGGCCCTGCTGAGGTGTGATGGTGAAGGGGGTGTCACTGAGTTCTTTGGAGGAGAAGGAATCAGAGAGATGGCAGGCTGTTGGGAAACATGTCTGCAGGTGAGCAGTGGACATAAAGCCCTAAACAAACAACTCTGGGTCCCTTCCCAGCAGTATAGAGGCAGAGATAGAGACAGGGCTTGGTAGGAGGAGAGGAGGGCAGGTTGAAGGAAAATGAACTCACCCCGGCCATGTCTTCTGGTCTCCTAGGGTGAATTTGGGTTTATGATTGGGATGCATCCTTTTTGCCACATTAGGGGAATGTAAGTGGGAGGTGGTGTAGAAAAATCCCCCTGGGTGTTAACCATTTCTGGATAAGAGTTGATCCAGGGCTTGCAGGATATTTCCTGTAGAGCATGTCCTAGGGTAAGGGGTAGAGCTTTGGAACTTTTCTTCTCCTAAATCAAGCTGTACATTCCGGTTCTTGACATGTCAAACAAACATGCTAATTTTTTTTTTGTTTTCCTGTGGTCAAATCTGACCTGTCGCGAGGTCAAAGAACTGGAAGAAAAAGGCCCTCTGAGGTGAAAGAACCAAAAGAGAGAACAGGCTTCAAAGCCAGGGAGAAGAGCGAGAACACAGGTGATCAGAGGTAATGGTGGGAAGGGGCAGATTCAGGCCCAGACTCAACAGTGGACAACAAAGCCCCAGTCTCAGTCACAACATCAAATCCCAAGTCTGGGGAATCTCTGGACATGACAGGGGTGTATCCATCTCTCTAGGAAATGAGACCACAAGTATCACAGGGAACCCCCCAGGGGCAGAGGAATGGAGGGCAGGGCCTCTAGGATGGGAACCTCCATCCACAGTCTGTCCTGTGTGTATTCCTCAGAGTGACAGAGACAGCTCCTGCGAGGCAGAGGGTCACAGGCAGAAAAGAACCAAGGTGTTCAGACCAGATAAATTCTGCAGTCTCCTAAGGATCCAAAACGAAAAATCAGAGATTCTCAGAGGTATCAGGGTGGGAGGGGTTGGCATTCCCAGGCTGGGGAGAGGCTGGCTGGGGAGGTGCTGGTTTCTGAAATCTTTTCATCAACATCTTTCTACTTAAAAGCTACCTTCCCAGTTGATGTCCTCTATGATCTAGGCTCAGACCTGAATGGAGCCTCGAATGCACAAAGGTGGGTTATCCAGTGGGGCTAGGCAAGGAGGAGGTGGAAGCAGCATATCCAGGAAACAGAATCTTCTAGAGGCGCATGAGTTACCCAGTGAATTGCACATGGCATCCAGCCTTCTACATTTAGCTGTAGACGTGTGCTTGCAAGACGTGTTTGAGGGGTAACTCTACTGACTTCCCAAAATTATTTTTGGTCATTTCCAGTTATAGAGACCAGAGGAACTCACTGGCTCCAAGAACAACAAGAAATCCACTGGATCTGATTATTACTTTCTGCGGTGTGCTCTCCTGCCAGTGATTCAAATCTTTTGTCTGTCATTCTGGAGAATTTTCACCTATTTTAAATATCTAACAAAACATGTTAAAATATACATATATCTATGATGTTTATGAATTTACAAAGCTCTGAAATTGTTTTTTATCACATTTGCAAGATCACAGATTTGTATGACAAAAAAATTAATGTCAGGGTCCCACCCTCATATGTAATTTGGTCCTGCTCCCCCAGGGTATCCAATGTTAATAGACACATGTGTAACCTTCCCTACACCTCTCTGCAGGGACACATATACACAGTCACAGGTACACAGGTATATCTGCTGGGGTGTTTACTTTTATGAAAGCCTGGTCACACTCCATCCACATTGCTCTCGCCCCTTATTTCACTTGATATTCTAACTTGATTCTCTGTAAGTCATTAGATATGGCACTGACACTATATTTTTTGATCTTTTAACTTACATGAATAATTTAAATAGATGATATCAATTCAGTACACTTTATCTGGACTTATACATGTTGTTGTCAGAAGCTATCAAGTCAGTTCTGACTCACAGTGGCCCTTTGCACCACAGAACAAAACACCACCTGGTCACGGGCAATCCTAATAATCTTTGCTATATTTGAGCACACTGTTGCAGCCACTGTATCAATCTCATTGAGGGTCTTCCTCTTTTTCACTGGACCTCTCCTTTACCAAGCATGATGTCCTTTTCCAGGGACTGGTCCCTCCCTCTTGATAACATGGCCGAAGCCATCCTTGCTTCTAAGGAATATTCTGGCTTTCTCCCTTTAAGACAGATTTGTTCGTTCATACATAACACTACTAAAATGGAAACATTATCATCCATGCTTTTTAAGTCCACTCTTCCTGCGTGTTCTACCTCTCCTCCCCCTGTTCTTTCCTGCAAGTGAATCCAAGGTAATTCAGGTTAACAATGTGGTAAGTAGTCTCTCTTATCCTTGCTTAAACAAGGACACAGACTTATACACACTCATAAACATAAACAGGTATCCAAGCATATTCAAACAATTGATATTGTTTAACCCAGATGTGCTCATTTTATATACACTTCTCTGCACCTAGATTTTTTCAGTAATACTTCAATAATACTTCACAGATATTTTTCCCACTCAACTACTACAACTCATTTATTGATGATGTAGCTTTACCATAAGTTATCTATCATTCAACTATCAATGTACAGTCAACGTTTGGTCAACACTAATAATAACTATCCGTTGTATACTACAGGATCTGTTTCTGTGCAATAGACTCCATAGAGTGAGATTTCCAGCTCAAAGTATGTTTTTAAAGTACAGAGCCATGGCCATGTCTTTCCACTAGAGGCTGTCCTAAAGCACCTTTCCAGCCATGTCTCAGGGTATCCTTCTCCCCACAGCCCAGCCAGCTATAGATGGTGTTGATTTTTAAATTGTGCCAGTTTCACTGGGACTTCGATATTTTCTTAACTAGCAGTGTTTTTGAGCAACTTGGACTATGTTTATTGGGCATGTGGATTTCCTGTGAACGATCTTTTTGAATTCACTGCTCATTTTTCAAGTGCTTAACTTTTATCCTTCTGTGTAAAATGGAAATTGTTATTAAGTCTTGTCATCTCCATTTCACATGATTTTCCAAATCTATCATTTGTGTATCACATTTTTGCAAGCTTTGTCCCCCAGAACGATCACTTGAGTCAGCACCGTTTATTAAATAAATATAATTTTCTCAAAATAGCGCCTTTGTATCAATGGTTATTGTGACTTCTTAGCAGATTTTGTTTCATTGGTCGACTTGTCAGTTTCTATGCTAGGTAATATCAATTTGTTCTGTTACCTGAAGAGGTAGACACCTGTCAGTATCCTGCTTTTTCATGTTTTTCTTCTCTATACCTTTTAAAGCAGCCGTAGTGTTGCAGTGATTAAGTGCTCATCTGCTAATCCAAAGAAGGTTTGGCAGGTCGAACCCACCAGGGGGCACTGAGGGGAAAGACCTGTTGTTCTGCTCCCATAATGATCACAGCCTAGAAAACCCTATGGGGCAGTGAAATGGGATCACTATGAGTCAGAAATGAACTCCAAGTCTCCTAACACCAGCAACATCCTCTGCTATCTACTGTACTATTTGTAGCATATGATTACTGTATACAATTCAAAAACAACTATCTTAATATTCCAACTGGAAATACATTCCACTTATATATTAGTTTTAGGGACCTCCATTTGATTGACAAGACTTCTCATTTGAAAATATGGCATATTTTTTGCGTATATTCAGGTTTCATTTTATGTATTTTAGTACATTAGTTTTCGTCATAGAGGTCCTTTGATGCTCTGGTCAAAACAATGTTTTCCTAAATATTTTACAGTTTTGAACACAGTTTGATCCAGTCAAGTAGTAGGGGAAAGAGAACGGTCTGCCCTTCTCACCCTTGCCAATTTGAGACCCTCATGTCTATACTGGAGACAAACCATTGATTTTGATGTATTTGTCTTTTATTCAGGTATGCAATTATATCATCATTATTTGAAAAATCTCTTATTATACTTATACTAGTTATTTAAATTTTCCAGTTTATTCCTTCACCTGAAAACTATGTTGAGTGATACCAAAATTTTTGTCTAGTTCCAAATTTATCAGAATGAGTTGAATATTAATTTTCCATTTATCTCACACCTGCTAAGTTTGGGGAGAATCTATTATGCCCCAATAGATAACTACTACTGTGACCTGCTGACCATTATTGGAATCACACACAACTTGTTTCTGACAGTTAAGTACTTCCACCTGGCCTCTGTGGAGCTGGGATCCCATGATTTGCATTGCTACTAGGCAGCCCAGCTCCCACTAACAACCTGAGCCTATAGACGATTGTTGCTGTTAGTTGTCATCAAGTCATTTCTGACTCATGACCACCCCATGTGGGCATAGTAGAACTAACTGTTCAATAGTGTTTTTAAGGCTTTCATCCTTTAGTAGCAGATGGCCAGAACTGTCTTCCGAGGACCCTCTGAGTACGTTCAAACTGCCAAACTGCCAGACTTTCGGATAACAGTCGAGCACTTAACTGTTTGTGGCGCCCAGGGACTCCCTACAAAGTATACATATTGGTAAGCTCTGTGTTGCTGGTGCTCCCCTCATCTCCGCATTCCTTATTCTTCTGATGAAATGGGTATCCTTCAGGACCTCCAAGAAATGGTCTTACAGAAGACTAACTCAGACATGCCCACATATTGGAGGCTTTTAATCACTCTTCCAACATCTGACACAGCAGGTCTGGCATTTCGATTTCAGAGAATGTGGGCCATTGCCTTTTCTAAGCTTCCAAAAGCAATCCCACAGCATATTAAACCCATTTCCAGAACCCTTGCTACGGCAATAAATCCTTGTCAACAAACTCTCCTTGACCCAACTTTATATTAAACTCCCCTTGACTCAGCACCTTCAGCACCCACTCCTCAGCACACCCCCGTCCTGCTCACACAAGGCAGCCAGGTCTTGCAGCTCCTTCTGTGTACACTCCCTCCCCCCCAACCACAACAGCACTGCCTCCGGTGGCTATGCTGCTATCTGACAAATAAGTATCTGGATCTCAGGACTCTGCAAAGGAAAGTGTTGAAGGTGGACGGGGAAGGGGCGGAGCCAGAACATAAAGTATGAACATTCCAGAGGCTGAAATTAAATGAGCCCAAATCTCACAGCTGCACACCCGTTGTGGACAGAAATAGCTCCAAGAGAAGCCCTCTCTCATATAAATGGGATAGAAGGTGCGTAAAGGAGAGAGACGGGCAGGTGGGCAGGTGGGCAGACACCTGAAACTCTGGCAGAGGAGAATCCTTCTCTCTGACCAGAGTATGGAAGAACCAGATATTGTAGAGAAAGCTCCATTACATTTTCTCTCGCTCTGCTGTTAACTGGCACGTAGTCAATTCTACCTCAAAGGGTGAGACTTTTCAAAAGCAGATTGTCAGGCTTGTCTTCTGAGGCGCTTCTTGACAGGCTCAAACTGCCAGCCTTTTGGCTGGTTGTCCAGTGCTTTGGCCCCATAGGAAGAACCAGTCACTGATGTGCACAACAGAATGAGGAGATTGAAGCCCCACCATTCCCACCAGTGGGCCAGGAAAGCACTCCTTCAGAACTCAGAGAGCAGAAGAGAAAGAGAGAGAGGAGGCTGTGCAAGAAAGAGATTCTGCAGACTTCCTATGAACTCCTGGTTCACCCCCCAGATGCATATGCATTGCCCTGACCCTAAGAAGCATTATCAAATCCTTTAAGACCCGCAGTATGGGTTAGAATGCCATCAAGGTTCCATACTGAGTGGCGCTCACATAGATGAGACTTTAATACAGCTGCAAAGCCTTCAAAAATTGAACTAACATTTGAACCACAGAATACAGAAGATGGGTCAGAACTTGGACCCTGAACATAACTGGGTCAATTGACTGCTAAAAAAAAAAAAATTCTCCATAAAATTTTTGCAGGACTTGTAGTCTCGAAATCATAAGACACAGATTTTAAAATGCTATTCTAATCATTCTCCAAGAAATAACAGGGACACTTTTTAAATAAATGGAAAGATAATAGGTGCTATTTGCAAATGAAAATTTTACTTGTTGAAAGTACAATGGTAGAAATAAAAAATTCAGTTGATATTTTCACAATAGCAGAATGGTGATGACAGAGAAAAAACTAAATACTTGAAATAGATCAGTAGAAAATATCCATTCTGCAAACAGAGAGGAAAATTTGGAAAAAAATGGACAGTGCCTCAAGAACTAGACAAAAAGCCTATTTATTGGAACTCCAGAAGAAGTGGAGAAAATGTGTGGTGTAGAAAATATATTTGAAGAAATACTGGTTGAACAGTTTCCAAATGTGGTGAAAGACAGAAACTTACAGATTCAAGAAGTTCAGCAAACCACAGCAAGTTAAAGAATTCTATGCCCCAATACCGTATTTGCACAAAAATATTCTGTGGGTTATGGGTTTTTTGCCAACCCAGTGGGCCTTACCCCACATCCCAAGTATATCTGTAAGGACACTACTCTTTTTTTTTTTTTTTTTTTTTAACAGCAGCAAGTAAAAACAAAAAAACAGTGTACTGTACTCACAGACATACCCGGGAGGGGAAAAACAGTTGACACACACATATATATATATAGAACATGTGTTATTTGCATAAAAATACCATACATCATAATCAACTGCAGAATAACAAAGCTCAAGAAAATACTCAGGAAGGAGGTAGAGAGAAAACAACACATTTCACCTGAGAAAAACAATTTGAATGACTCTGTATTCACTATCAGAAGCCAAGGAAGCCAAAAAAATAGATTGTGAAACAACATTTTTTCAAGCCTGAAAGATGGAAATACTAACCCAGAATTCTATGTATCATGTATCTATGTATCATTACCTTCAGGAGTAAAGCACAAATAATGCCATTCTTAGGGGAAGGAAAACTGAGAGAATTCATCACCACCAGACTTCTAAGTGAAACACTACGGGAAGTACTTCAGGTGGTAGACTTGGAACTTCAGTTGTTATTTAAGAAAAGCAGAAAACGTGGAAACTATGTGGTTAATATACTACGTCAACACTGTAGTTATTGGACAACATGGCGCTGGACAAGCCTCTTCAGAAAGTTTTTCCAGTCTCTTGGAAACGCTTGGAAATACATCCTGGCAAATCATTATCAGAGAATGGAATTAATTTTGACAACACCTGAGGGATGTCTGTAGTCAAGCCTCGTGAATAAACTGGAAAATAAATTTTCTGACTGAAACTAAGGTGTGGTAACAAAAAATGAGTCTCACTTCCCACGTGGCCATGAGCTGGCTGTGAAGGCCAGCCTTCCCCAGAGAGGCATTTCAAGCACATTGGGAGCAATGGCTTCCTGTTGTTATTGCTAGGTGCCATCGAGTGGGTTTCTGAGTCATTGTGGCCCAGTGTAAAAGGAGAACTGCCCCGATAGGGTTTCCTGGTTTGTAATCTTAACGGAAGCAGTTCGCCAGGTCTTTACTCCTTAGAGCCTTTTGGTGGGTTCAAAAACCTAACCTTCGGTTAACAGCCGAGTGCTCAAACTTGGCACCACTTGGGATCCTTGGAGCAATGGCAGCACCACAGAATTTGGTAGAAACCTTCCCATAGGCCTTCTCTGAGAGGTAACCCCTTCCTTAAGGACCAAGTTTAGGTTTTATGTGTACTCATTCTACATAAAGTCTAGATAAGCATTACAGTGCTTCCTTGAGCAGAGAATATTGTATATGCCCTCCATAAACAAAATGTGTCAAGGGCAAAGTTTAATATTAAACCAAGGCATTTCCCGTCAGTCTTTACCTGAGAGGGTCTTCGTGAGAATTTCCTGAGACTCTTGGAAAAGGACTTAGTAGACACTGCTTCTTTTTACCTCTTCGCTCCTGAACAGAAACTGCTGCTAAGAGGTCATGTGTCAAGCCCCAAACGCCTCTTCTTATCCTGAATGTAAGCCGTGTAATAAGACCAGGAACTAGGCATTCAGCTGGGTGAAGAAACCCAGGAGTACTTCCTGTCTTCAACACCTTCCAGTTCCAGCGAAATCCTGTTACAAGTCACTAGATCAGCCCAGGAGCTGGAAGACTGAAATTCCTGGTCCTCTGACAACTGGGAAGGGCAGGGTGGGGTTAGGCAGAGCCTCCTTGACCATCACTTGCCCCAAGAGGCTCTGGAGGCTGCTTCACGTTGTAAGTCAAAGGCCCTTCCAGCCCAGGCACATAACAGCAGGGGAAGACTTTGTCCATTGAAAGAAAAGATGGGTACAGGAGTGGCAGGTTTTAGGGCACTCAACATTGGTCAGCTTTACGACTTCAGGACATCCTGGCCCATGGTTGCCTTCACAACTGGGCCTTTATAGCCTCTTCACCTCTCCATCCTTCCCAGTTTTCTCCCAGCACCATGGGCTGTGGCTTCTGCTAGTTTCAATGATTTCAGTATTTCAGTAGCTCCTCACCCCACTCAGGGCAGGCAGTTTTGCAGACTGCGGGACACAAATCCACAGTGCTGTTTACATGTCCTTCAGCAGAAACACTTCTGAGGGTACAAGTTGGCCTGACAGATTCTGAGACCCAGGCAGAGAGAAGCCCGGGGGAGGGTCACTGGCTTCAGGAAGTGTCAGCACTCTCAGGGTCATGTCCCTGGGGTCATGCCCAATTGCAGGAAAAATGAAGTGGGCTCTGAAGCTCAGCGTGTTGACCATCCAGTACACAGACCCCGGAAGCCTCTGGAGGATTCTGTCTTAGTCTAACCCAGCACTCGGGAAATCCTCACAGGGTGACAGCAGTGATATGCCTGAGGATCTTTATTCTAAAAGTCTCAAAGCAGTTGATACAGTCTTGAGGTGGGAGATGAGAAAGCTTGGGACCACCGAGAGAGGGTGGCAAAAGAAGGAAGCCCCTATCACTCCCGTTGTTCAAGTTTTTTTTTTTTTTAATTGCAACTGGGGCTCCAAACAGGTCTTTGTTGTTGAAGTTGTATTTCTCTGTGTTAATTTATGATCCTTAACTCAAATCTAGAGTTTCGAGCTCATTTTCATAATTCCTCTTTAGTCTGCGGAGACAGGAGTCTGCCTTCAGCCAGTGGTGAGAGTGGAGGAAATAAAGTCCCTAGTCCAGACTGGGGCAGGCTCTGCTGCTCCACAAACTAGGGGTGTGGTCCCTGGACAGCCCTTCTGAGGGCAGCACAGGAGGGGCGTCCCACCTGGAGAAAGGGCAGAGGAGGGTGGGAGATTGTTTGTGTGAGCAGTGTGGCCTCTGTGGCTTTGCCTTCTCCTCCCGGAAGTGCAACCTGGGGCCCTCCACGTGAGGACCCAGAGTCCGAGGGTGACCACAACTCTCCTACCCTTTCTGGGTCATCCTCTGGACCCAAGTCCCCATACGCCTCCTCTGCCCTACTATCCCAGCATAAGCACTGTGACTGGGCTCAGGGATGTACCATGGGTCTTGACCTCTGTAGCCTCAGGCTTCCCCTAGTTCTGGTGGGACCTGTGAGCCTAGCAGGTCTGAGTTCAGGGCAGGGCTGGGTGGGCTGGGACTCTGGAAAAAGGCTCCTGCAGCCAGCTCCTTCCTGATGCACGTGAGATTGTGGTGGGGCAGCCTCCGACCCCGCACCTCCCCTAGGCGCCCCTCTCCACACAGCCCTGCCCAGTCCCCTTCCCATCCAACCGTCTAACCACCTCCTCCTGCCTCCTAGTTCTAGAGGAGTGCTCTTTTGATGCTCATTTGTAACTGGCACCCCATGACCCTGCAGAGAGTCAATCCAGCTAATGACCTCAACCTGAAGTGCACAACTTTGAAACTGCTAGATAGGTGGGAAATGAAGAAAAAAAAAAAAAGAGGAGAAACACTTAACAAGAAGAACGATTACAGAAAAAGTTATATGGGACTGTATTCTCACATCATGGACTCAAAGAGACTGGGTTGTATTTTTGTTTGCAAATAAGTCTTAGATAAGGGAATTGGTGCCAGGAATAGATGTAGAGTCTGACTTTGGAAAAATGAGGGAATATCTGGGATTGATTAATTGACGTGGATGAGACTGAAAATAGTGATAACAACATAACATTTAAAGAGGAAATCCTAGCAGCCTAGAACATGCAGTGGAAATTTTTCTAAGTAGCACCAGAAAAGACCTTTAATCACTACACAAAATGGTCAGTAGTTCAAGATCTCCCTAAGAAAACAGGAGGCCGAGACCACTCTCATTCAGGTTGCGGCAAACAGGCAAGAAACAGAGCATTTTAATCTTGTGCAAAGTCAGAAAAGAAGAGAAAAAGATGAGATGCTCCTCTACTTCATCCCTAAGGCTACTTTAATATTGACACCAAATTAGACAAGGATGATAGAAGAAGAGTTACAGGGCAAGCACGCCAAGTAACTGGGATGCAAAAACCTACATAAAATACTGGCAAAGGAAATCCAGCAAAGTATAAACCATGTAATATGCCATCATCAAGGGGGTTTATCGTCAGCATGCAAGCTTGAGTGAACACTAAAGATTTAATAATTTAATTCATCACATGCATAGATGGAAGAAGAAAAGACATGCTCATCTCAAGAGATGGGGACAAAGCAGTTGATAAAATCCAATCACACTGAGAGATAAGGACGCTGAGCAATCATGGACCAGAAAAGGAGTTCCTTAAGTTGGAAAAATACAACTGGCATGATAGTTCATGGTGAAATGTGGGACATTCTCTTTAAAATTAATTAGCATTAAAATAAGGATGCTTTTCCAATTTGAAGACTGGCGTCTGGCATCTTAAACGTTAGCAAGCAGCCATCTAAGATGCAACCATTGGTCTCAACCCACCTGGATCAAAGGAGAATG